>NC_089742.1:13936665-13944165 GCF_040412425.1 Macrobrachium rosenbergii
CTGATTCAGTGAGATGGTTGGGTCTGTTTCTTTGCTACCAACAAGTCAATCCTCGGCACAGTCTTTGAAAGAGCCACTCTTATGTCATCTTTAACTGCAAGACGTGAACGTAATTTGTTTTTGATTTAGCACAGTGCTGAGAATCCCTGCTCACAGCGGTATGTAGAAGGAAACATGAGGAGTTTCCGTACACATCTCTTTGCTAAAGCAAGATAAGAACTTGCCATTGTTGACCAGAATCTAGTCATTGACAAACTATCGAAAGAATATTTTACAGTTGAGTTATTGACAAAGCACATGTAGGCCACTTTCTACGAACAGGTTTGCAGTTATTCAAAACCGAAGTATTTTGAGAAACCAGTCACGTACCCCCAAAATTCCTCTCACGTACCCTTGGGGATACGCGTACGCCAGGTTGAGAACCCCTGCAGTAATGTATCGGCAATTCCTCATTTATTAAGTTTACCAAGGCGACTCCAAGGAAATGATTTAAGTCACACGAGGAAAAAATATTCGCATTTATGGGTTCCGACCTGTTAAAAAACCCTAACAATAGACGTCCGTGTCATGGAATTGGATTTTGAAAGGGTTTAGGAAAACGCATGAAAATGTAAGCACTTGATTCAAAGATATACCTATTTTTAAGGGTTAAACTTGCCTCGTGTATAAATAAATGCTTTACTCGCAGTGGTTTAAAAAATAGGTAGCCGCATGAAGAAAAAAAAAAAGAACAGAAAATAAACATGTAAAGGTTTGAATGAGTGGTCAAATAAACGTTCTGAATAACTTAAAACGATGGTCATAATAACCTCACAACTAACGTGAAGTAATTAATGTCTTAAACGACCTTCCGAATGACTAACAAATAAAAGTTTCGTCCACATTCCAGGTGACGGGAAGAGAAGGTTCAGTAATGACGTAAAATACCTCTGTTGAAGAGTAAGAAATAATGTTTGTGGTCCATACCCTATCTGTAGCTTCCAAGACTTCATTGAAAACATTTGAAGATGTGCATTAACACAACTCTGAGAAATTCTGGTGAGAGAGGGAGCAGTCTATTGTTTCATTGCCCTTCATTGAACTATTGATCAGTATTCTGCATGAAGAGGGTGGAATGTCAATCAAGTTTACTCTTAAAGGCCACCATTAACATACAGAACCACCATATATCTATCTAGTAGTTTGAAATTGAATATTTATAAAAAAGAAAAGGCCAGTGATGTTCTCACAAATGAGCAGAGCACTGAGCCCAAAATAACGACTTAAATAACTTATTAGTGAACAAAATGTACGTTATAAAACAAAGAGAAACGACAGTATAAACGTACGATACTATAGTGCCCTCTACTGACGGGAATCATTATCGACTGCGAAACATGATATTACTCGTATGTCGAATATTTATGAATTTCAAAAATGTTTATGAATAAACAGAAAAAAACAAGAGGGTAAATAACTCTCTCTCTCTCTCTCTCTCTCTCTCTCTCTCTCTCTCTCTCTCTCTCTCTCTCTCTCTCTCTCTCTCGGAATAGCTAAAAACACAGTCAAACCAAATCGTATGCTCAGGATATAAGTTACCGAAACCAACAGCAATATAGAGTCGAGTTAGCGTTTTAGATTCAGTTCACATTGAGAGATTTATTTGGCAATATTTTTTGGATTCAAGCAACAGTTTTCTTACAAAGTTGGCTGAACTCTGTCGGAGTCTAAATCTTCCTCTTAGTTTTCCACAAATTTCGGGTTTATCAGAAATATATTTTACTGAGATTAATGCTGGTATCAATATCCAAGAAGTCAAGGAAAGTGAAAAGATTAGGGAAATTCTAATAACTAAATTTAAATAAGTTATTCAATATAAAATATATTGAGGTCAATATGTTTACGTTTTTGGACATGAAGGAATATTTTCATATTATTTTTTAGTATGTAATAATTCGTAAAATCTGCTTGATTGAAATATGAAATATAGAGTTAAAACTATACAACTATATACTTAATATCTGTCGTATTGAAATAAAGCAGGAAGTACAAACATAATAATACTCACTTGTTGCTTTAACAAGATCTTTAAAGATCTTAGCATTCGTAATATCCACAATATCCTGGTTCCCTCTCACATCAGATTTTTTCTTTTCGACCATCAACTGGGCAGTCAACACCACTCAGGGGTGATATATGCCCCAGTCACGTCGATTCAAAGCATATAAAGCGAAGGAGAAACTCCATATCTATTAGAGGTTTCCCAATGCAGCGGAGACCTCGACGTATGAGAACTTGGCAATAGCATTTGCGAGACGTTCACTGTGATTATAATCTGCGAAGGAACGTGACACATACATATTGCAAGGTCGCTGGTTAATTGCGAGAGATAACCGTCTATAAAATTAGTTTATGTTTAGCTGAAATAATCGCAACTTTATTAGTGGTACTTAAATAAAAAAGTTAATTATTCAAATCTTTTAGATGATTAAATTTTAATGTCATTAAAAAGGAGTCTCAGTCAAACCACTTCTAGTTAAAAACCTATCTTAATTGCGATTATGAGTTGCAGATTGATTTCAGAATGCAACATTTTCATTAACCTGGCTGACTAGAGTTCATCGCATATCAAGGTTCAAAGAAAGTTATCAACCGATGAATTTATATAATCTTGGAAACTGTCCCACTGACTTCCAGTTTCTATTTCATCTCTACCTTAAAATTAAAGCCCACCGCACCAATAAGAAAATCATTAATTTACAAAAACGATGGTTTTTACAAACCTCTGGTAATATTCAATTTTCTTACCAGCGATTATTACACAAGCTAACAATAAAATCACTAAATTAACGCGGCAATTACAAGAAAAAAAGAAAAATTTGAAAAGTAAGAGAATACTGAAAAGAACCACGAGATTATAGAAGGCGTGCAACAAGCAGGAAAAGGAATAATTAATGAGAACTTAATTCCACTGGTATTTCAGTATAAAGTATTTATTTGTATATGAAGAGGACAGTAAGATTAATAAAGTGATTGTAAAAAATTTGAGAATTTTTTAGAACTTAGTACAAATATACCTTTATCGGAAAATTATATTCTTGGTTATCAGAAATTACTACGTCTTTGGTGTTAGTGACAAAGCACTACGAAAAAATATAGTAGTTTACACCAAGGAATGAATTAACTTGACACATAATGACAAATGATATGTTACCTAGCAACGGGACCTATAGCTTATTGTGGAATCTTAACCACATTATAGCGAGAAATGAATTTCTGTCACCAGAAACAAATTCCTCTTATTCTTCATTGGGGAGAGAGAGAGAGAGAGAGAGAGAGAGAGAGAGAGAGAGAGAGAGAGAGAGAGAGAGATAATTCATCTCCTATACAGTCTCCTCTGAAATCGTCCTAACCAACCACCCACTGAATTATCAACTCGAAGTCCGCATACGAGTATATGAATTTTAATCTACCTTAGGCCAAAGCTCTTGTAATTAGTTACTCTTTCCAATGCCGATGTTTTGACTTTTAAACTGTTAAACTGATACTGTAAATTTCGGCTGTATAGTATTAGTCCTTAAAAAACGATGCGCTTACGAATCTCTTTTAGATAAAATGCAATTGACAGTGTAGAAAATATTTTTTACGGGGTATGGATGGTAAAAAACACAGATTATTTTAATTTGCATTGTGCTTATTTTACAGTTTGTAATATAGGCATATTCCTTCATGAAAAATTAAGAAGTTAAGGCAGTATTTGTTTTTGGACTTGTTTTTGCATATATTGATTTAAATCGTGAAAAGTAAATAATAAATAGCTGAGCGTTCAGCAGATTTTAAGAAAACACTTATGTGATACTATGGTCTTTCCCTTTCTCATGCTGAACCTGCTGTATATAAACAAATCTTTTTCCAGCTGATATTTTGATAAAGGGTTCTTTTATGGGGTACGATACTAGTTTCATAAAAAAAACTAATAAAGCAACTTTTTCTGGTGGAGTATTTGGGACACAGTTCCCAAAGAAGAATTTTGAATCCAAGTTCACATTATATTTATTAAAGACAAAACTCTAAAAATTTTTACTTTTAAAATTCATCATTTGAATTGGGATATTTGATACTTAATTAGGATTATTTTACCTATACATGGAAATTAGAGAATGAAAATGAATTAGAAGCGTGGAGCGTGACCACTAAGAAAGTGATAGATTTGTTTATGAAAGGAAACGAACTCATAAGATTCAGGATCAAAATTCTATTTTCTAATTACCTCCTCGGGCTGTCGCTTAATTCTTGTAACTCCGACCTTGCGATGTAGGTCAAAGCTTATCAAATTTAGGAGGTCTCTAACGGTCCAGTAAGACTAAATGGTGTAGATGACACTGAACAAAAGTTAAATAATAAAAATTAGTCATTTGAAAGAAATGCCATTTAATTATTTCTGATATCCAGTTTACCTTATAAAATCAGATATAATGTCATTTGATCTTTTCATGCAATTTTTTTAGAATAATGCTCGTGACTTTCCTTTGAAAATTTGTGTAAACTTCATATGTTGTTAGATTGTCATACAATATCTATTTTCTTTCTACTGTGTTTACAGTTCTGTATTTTATAATTTATGAACATTGAATAAATTAAATGCCTGGAACTCTGTAAGTTGGCGATTTATTTTAGAGTATAAGTAATATAATATCGTAATTATAAAACCAAGTTAAAGTCGTAGATTTTTTAGCAAAATATAATTATGAACATTCCGTGGATATAATCCAGATTTCACGGTAATCGAAACAAAAGTCGAAATCATAGTAGCAATTATTCCACCGACAGAAGCAGCAAAAATAAAGATATAAATGTAATAAAAATGAAATTGATAGCAATAATACTGATAAAAACACGATACTCCAAAGTTAACAAGTTCGCTACGATTTACAGAGGGGAGTTTCATTCAAGGCATTAATGAATTGTTTTGCATGAATAATGCAATAACATAATCGTTCAAGGAAATGTAAAAGATTTTTTAACAGAGAGAGAGAGAGAGAGAGAGAGAGAGAGACAGACAGACAGACAGACAGAGAGAGAGAGAGAATTACTGAAGAACGAAAAGGCAAATTTGGAATAAAAGCTGTATGATGGATGATTAAATGCTGTATTAAAACATATTTATAATTATATATAACAGAAATTATATCATTGCTTGCATATTCATGTTAACAACAGAAATCGATTTTATTATTATTATTATTATTATTATTATTATTATTATTATTATTATTATTATTATCCACAAGCGTCATACTTGCTTAAGGGTAGAGCATTACCGACAAAGCCAGGACAGTAAAAAGCTTTCTTCCGCTCTGACGTCAGAGATCATTTTTTTTTAGGAAAGTATGCTGAAGGTGAACAGCACGAAGGCGTGGTTGGAAATGCTGTGCAATTTGTAAGACAAAGTTTCACACGTGACAGCTTAAACATGCTCGAAGATTATAGTTTAATCTCACACTTTATAATCTGCTCTATTTACATTCAAATATATCACGTGAGAAATCTGTGTATAACGTGATCTTTGCCACCGTGACAGAGGTGAAAGACTATGACTTCCTAGTGGGAGAAATAGTGTTTGACGTCAATTGGACGGCATTACAGTGTTTATAAACCTTCTCGAGGGTTTATATTTATTCATTTTAAATCGGCCGCTACGCCAACACAGACACATACGCACGTGTATATATATATATATATATATATATATATATATATATATATATATATATATATATATATATATATATATATGTGTGTAATATGTGTGTGTGTGTACACACACACACACACACACACACACACATATATATACACATATATATATATATATATATATATATATATATATATATATATATATATATATATATATATATATATATATATATATATATATATATATATATATATATATATATATATATATATATATATATATATATATATATATATATAGAGAGAGAGAGAGAGAGAGAGAGAGAGAGAGAGAGAGAGAGAGAGAGAGATTTAGCTTTCATGATGTCTGTAATAAATCGTGTCGCATTCTTAATAAAAGAATAAAACAAATTTTTTACTTCTCTATAATACTCGAAAAAGTCCCCTTGATCTTAAATGATCCTCTTAATGGCTAAAACCTTGTTCTTATTCCCCTCGGTCGCCTATGAGGCAGAACCTTTCAAGCGGTAGACAAATCAGTGTCACAAACGCTGATGCTGTAGAACATTATACTTTGATGGGAAATTGTATGATCCCAGTGAAACCAATAAATGACATTTTCAGCGAAAGACAGGGAAGTCGATTATAAGATTTTGCAAATACTTTAACCGTTTATGTTAAAAGTCTCTCTCTCTCTCTCTCTCTCTCTCTCTCTCTCTCTCTCTCTCTCTCTCTCTCTCTCTCTCTCTCTCTCAAAGAGATAATTTTGCAACTATGGACATTTATATGTAGATATGTAAGTAAAAAAGTTAGGAGATTGTTAGGAACAACGAATAATCAGTATCTGCAAGACGGTAGGGATAGTTTTCCATTACCGTAAGAGATATTTATTCTTATAAGATGTTATCCCAAACATTTTTCCCAGATGTTAAAACTGCAATAGTTCATGGATTAAAGTACAAAGCTTCGTGTTTTGCTTGAAACTGGACTAAGGAAAACATTTTATACGTAGGACTTTACAGGTCCAAAGGAATTTAGGCTTCATATATTTCTTTATTCTTCACTTTTTTAAAACTATGTCATCGACTAATATCGCATTCCATTCAAGGAAATTTTTCTTTTTACCCATACTTCCACCCACATCTCCTTCTGCTCTTGATTTCTCTCGTTGATCCATCCATGAAACATATAAAAACCCTATAAAGCGTAACCCACTCTTACCTCAGATGAAACTTCGTACCAACCTTCACTCTCCCGCGGCCATATTGTTAAGAACAGACTGTGCTTCCGTCACAAAAAAATCATCATTGATAAACTGTGCTCAGCGCACTTCGTATTTGGATGGTTTTCATATCTATGTTACGTATTTTTCGCATACGCCTCACACATAATTTTTCTTTTCTTCGCAAACTTATAATACAACGATTTCCTGGGGAGCGCTTGATTAATGCACTCTCTTGCTAATCTTTTCGGTATTAATGCTCCGGCTGAATATTTTTTTTCAATACATATCCTCCGTGCCTTTCTCGAGTTATTTAAACCATGTTATGCTTCTATAATTCTTACAGGCTCTTCTGTCACCTTTATCTAAATACGAAGGCCAAATATTAATATACTTGTCATCTTTCTTTTGGCACCTTTTCCTCATCCAGGCATTAACTCCTACCGATCTTTTATTCTTCATCGTTTTAATACCTCTCATTACATCCATAACAATTCTTTCCGCAGTTAGTCCGGTTTTTCATCGTTTAGATATGGTTTTATTCTGTGTTTATGTTCAGCTACTTTTCAATATACTGTCATCGATAGAAAACTACAGTA
>NC_089742.1:13946665-13949165 GCF_040412425.1 Macrobrachium rosenbergii
ATATATGTGTGTGTTTGTGTGTGTGTGTGTGTGTTTTATCAAGTTGAAATATTTTTAAAAGCTTTAATACCTGCCTGGAACATTCTATATCATTGTGTGATTTAGAGTAACTAAAAGATTTTTTTTACTGGCTATATGGTTTTACCAGAAATCAACTGCATGCAGGAGTGGTGCTTCAAAGTGTATGTTTATACGCGTTAATTCTAATTGTCATTGATTCACCGAACTATTTGGTCAGTATCTTCTTGACAGATAGCATTTACACGAGAGTTCAAATAAATTTGTATTTTGATGTCAGAATTCCATAGCTTTAGAGAAGAGTATTTTTGAAATAATGCAAACCTTCTGATATGAAAAAATAATAAACAAAATTTCATTTTATGCAAGAGAGCAAAAACCTAGGGAATACGACTAAAATCAGTTTCAAGTCATCCATGTACTGTATGTATTATTACCAAGTGGATGCATCAGCAATAATCAGGGTCCGAACAACTGCAGACGAAAAAAAAAAACACGATAAATAATTCTGGACAGGATTAACTCAATTGTACCGTAGACCACTACAAACTACTAGAGTACTGAATCATTTCTTTGGATGATTTTATTTCAACGCTGCAAATTCATTCCATCAATGTTGTCATAATCACAAATGTTTCCAAATAACTTTTCTTAATTAGAAATTTTCGTACGCTACAATGTATTTATCTCATTATTAAATCTCATAAGCTTGGCAGATTCACATCGTTGAATGATAAATGAAACGCATTGCAGCTCCGCCAGAAAACATAGGAAGAGGAAATAGAAAAAAAATTCTTATTTGGTAGAGTCTAATTAAAACTCTTCTAATATCTTTTCGAAAAGGAAAAAGGAGAATTAGGAATGAAAACTAGTATAAATGTTCAGTAAAAGGCCGGTGATAATATATTTTGAAGAGATGTTAGTAGGGTAAAAGGTGCCATTTGGCGTCCTGGCGTCCTGAACATTTGGCGTCCTCAAGAAAAGGTGTCATTTGGCGTCCTCAATTATTATTATTTATTTGTTTTATTTTTATATTTTTGCTGAAGAAAATAATATTGCATATATAAAAAAATTTTTAGTAAGTAGGGTAAAAGGTGCCATTTATGTCCGGAACGTCCTGAACATTTCGCGTCCTCAAGAAAGCGTGTCATTTGGCGTCCTCAATTATTATTATTATTATTATTATTATTATTATTATTATTATTATTATTATTATTATTATTATTATTTATTTTATTTTTATATTTTTGCTGAAGAAAATAACATGCATATATAAAAAAATTATGTAGTAAGTAGGGTAAAGGTGCCATTTGTCCTTCAAGAAAAAGGATGTCATTTTGGCGTCCTCAATTATTATTATTATTATTTATTTATTTTATTTTTTATATTTTTTTTGAAGAAAATAACATGCATATAAAAAAAAAATTGTGTAGAACGTAGGGGAGGTAAAAGGTGCCATTTGGCGTCCTGGCGCCCTGGTGGCGTCCTCAATTATTATTATTATTATTATTATTATTATTATTATTATTATTATTATTATTATTATTATTATTATTATTATTATTATTTATTTATTTTATTTTTATATTTTTGCTGAAGAAAATAACATGCATATATAAAAAATTATGTAGTAAGTAGGGTAAAAGGTGCCATTTGGCGTCCTGGCGTCCTGAACATTTGGCGTCCTCAAGAAAGCGTGTCATTTGGCGTCCTCAATTATTATTATTATTATTATTATTATTATTATTATTATTATTATTATTATTATTATTTATTTTATTTTTATATTTTTGCTGAAGAAAATAACATGCATATATAAAAAAATTATGTAGTAAGTAGGGTAAAAGGTGCCATTTGGCGTCCTGGCCTCCTGAACATTTGGCGTCCTCAAGAAAGGGTGTCATTTGGCGTCTTCAGTTATTATTATTATTATTATTGTTATTATTATTATTATTATTATTATTATTATTATTATTATTATTATTATTATTATTTATTTTATTTTTATATTTTTGCTGAAGAAAATGACATGCATATATATAAAAAAAAATTATGTAGTAATTAGGGTAAAAGGTGTCATTTGGCGTCCTCAATTATTATTATTGTTATTATTCATTATTATTATTATTATTATTATTATTATTATTATTATTATTATTATTATTATTATTATTATTTATTTTATTTTTATGTTTTTGCTGAAGAAAATAACATGCATATATATAAAAAATTATGTAGTAAGTAGGGTAAAAGGTGCTATTTGGCGTCCTGGCGACCTGAAAAATGAAAATAAATAAATAAAAAAAATACATAAATAAAAATAAATAAATAAATAAAAAAAAGTATTTGCATCCCTGGCACAAATATATTTGGCGTCCTCAAGAAAGGGTGTCATTTTGGCGTCCTCAGTTATTATTATTATTATTATTATTATTATTATTATTATTATTATTATTTTTGCTGAAGAAAATATTATTATTAT
>NC_089742.1:13951665-13959165 GCF_040412425.1 Macrobrachium rosenbergii
CGCAGCTTCATCGCTCGCTATAATGGACGCCTACTCCGCTGGGCTGTTTCGTACTCTTACTCGGAACTTTGGACTTTCGATCGCAGTGGGGGGAAGGCTGGCTATAATCCTCTGTAATCCAACTTAGTACCGGTCGTTTGTTACTTTTACCTTCTGTTATACTTTTCCAGCTCCAGCGCAAATGAAAAAAATAAATAATCAAATTTTAGTATTGACATTTATTCTGACTGAAATAAAAAATATACTCACTTGACAAAATGTTATTATTTTGCGACATGTTGGTGCAGTGTGACTGAACTCCAGATACACTTCATTCTGAATAACGAACGCAAATTGTTATATTTTTAAATCTTAAATTGGTAATAATTGTAATTTATTTAATCAATTCAATTTTATAATTTCATATAAGTTACTTCAAAGCTTTGTATAATTTATGTTCAAATGTTATTATGGACACACACACAAAGAAGTTAGATACAGAATAGTCAAATATATATATGTATATATATATATATATATATATATATAAACATAGGACATAACGCCAAGACAGCAATGCATGTCTTATAATATATATACCAGGGATGTGTGTGTGTGTGTGTGTGTGTGTGTGTTTGCATAACGACATAAGCATAATATATGTGTATATATATATATATATATATATATATATATATATAGCTATATATGTTTTCTTGTATTGTTCTTTATCTTTGTGTGTGTGTGTGTGTGTGTATATATGCGTTTTAATATTTGATATGTTATATATCATATATATATAAATATACAGTTATATATATATGGCGGTATGAGAATATCGATGTTTATATATATATATATATATATATATATATATATATATATATATATATATATATATATATATATATATATATATATATATATATACAATATTCAATAATTCAGAATAATTTCAAAATTCTTACTTATGGATAAATTCTGGAACGTCACAGAACAAATGAATGGGTTAGATACAGAACGAACAAACTTATACATGAAACAATGAAAATGTACAATAGTCTTAAATGAAAGTTATCAGTCGTACAAAATTCTTACGAAAAAGAGGAAATGGTAACAAAATTCATCCGACAACGACATTGATGTGGGGACTTTCATTCTTTGATGACAAACAAAAACAGAGGGACAGCCAAGAAGATGAGTGCCAAGACAGCAAAGTGAATCAGTATGTCTTGATGATTGATCATATTATCCAACAGGTTGCCGGTGATTTCTGGGACAGAGATTTCGAACTTTGATAAACAGTACATCGGTCAGAGGCACTGCTTCGATAAAAAAATTTTTCAAAAAATAAACTGTTGAGATTCAATGTATAAAATTTATAGGCATCACCATTTTCTTCATTGAATAATGACTAATCGTGTTAGAGTTTTTAGAGAGAGAGAGAGAGAGAGAAACAATAAGAGAGAGAGAAAGTAGAGAGAGAGAGAGAGAGAGATAGAGAAAAGAGAGTTCAATGGCAGAGAGCTTATTCAGAAAGACATTTTCTGTTTTCTTTTGTATTATATTCTTTATCTTTCTTTGAACACTAAGTCATGTACAGTAATACAAATTTAATTTAATAAAAGTTTTAGCATTGGTGTTTCATAATATTAGAGAAGTCTTCTGACAAATGTAAACATATCGAGTATGCTTAAAATTTAAACAATTATCATACGGATCAATGAACGGAGTTTGACAATATATTCTTTACTTTTTCACACATAATATCTTCAGTATATATACAGTATAATATCGATTGAGAATATACAACTAAATATATATATATATATATATATATATATATATATATATATATATATATATATATATATATATATATATATATATATATATATATATCATAATATGTATTTAATTTATGTATAGATTTACAGTGCACATAAAAACACGTCATTAGCGACGGTGCCAAACGTCTTCCTGACTTATTATCTGATTAAAGTTAATCTGCATCCTCATTTCGGGGTTAATCCTGTCCTAAAATCCGACTTATTCCCCACCCCCCGCCAAGGCCGAGGTAATTTACAAACTGCCATCATTTGAGGAGTCAGTAACCATATTTTTTTCATCGCATTGTATCATTTACTTTCACCTGTGAATCTGGGCTAGATATTAAACATTTTTATAATTCAGTTAGATGATTAGAAACTAGATAATCCTCATCCTACCTTTTGATGAAAGCAGTTCAACGAATGACTTCAGTTCTTCATTCATTTTACGTCTTCATGGTTAGATACGCAGAACAAGTGTCAAGCTGTTTACCCTTTCGGACCTAGAATGGGAAGGTGTGGCAACGTGCCTGCCACATCTACACGATATCCAAACTTGGGTGAAGGTTTTATGAATTAAATCTGAGAAAAGTGGCAACGTCTAAAACCTACTATATGTTCATAGTCATTTTGGTTTGATTATAGTATTGATAGCTGGTGAATATGGAAATTTGTAAGGAGGCGATGTAGGTGGTATCTGAGATGTCGGTATCCTTTGATTGAAATTATCGGTCGCTGTTTACTGCTCTAGTTACCTCCCACCCGCGGTGAATTTGATGGGCTTGACATTAGGGCCCGGAATTATACCGAGTCCTTTTGAAAGATTCCAGTTCCTTGTTTCTTTGATGGGCAGTTTGGAATTCCCTTGCCGATGGTCGAAAGTCAGGGGAAAAGTGGAAGTCGTTTTAGCTGCCTGTACAAAAGGGAGACTACTAAACACGCCCTTGCCCATGAGACAAGGAATTGGAATCTGTCAAAAGGACCGGAGATAATCCGAGACACCATTCTCAAACTATTGTTCGAGTGGTTCCTCCCACCAAACTTAACACAGGTGGAGGGAAAGGAGAGATGTAAACAAACAGCTGATCCCGATATACCGTCGTTAGTTACACTAGAATATACCTTTGATATATAGGTATATATATATATATATATATATATATATATCATATATATATATATATATATATATATATATATATATATATATATATATATGTGTGTGTGTGTGTGTGTGTGTGTGTGTGTGTGTGTATGTGTGTGTGTGTGTATGTGTGTGTGGGGGGGTGTTTGTGTGTTATCTACTGAGACATTTTTACTTTATCAAATATTTTATAGCTGTTCCTATAAAGAAACTTGATCAATATCCTTCGTGTAGAAGAAAAGGGATTTGGCATAAGCGAACAAGAAAGAATAGGTGAGGTCGGGTCAAATTCTCTGCCTATCAACATTCACGCATGGGTACAGGTGACTAAATCTTGAACCCCACTGATTCAGGTATCAGGCCTCGCCTCTACTGTGGTAAAGTAAGTATAGCTTAGTTTAACCAGACCACTGAGCTGGTTAACAGCTCTCCTAGGGCTGGCGAAGGATTACACTTATTTTACGTGGCTAAGAACCAATTGGTTACCAGCAACGGACCTACAACTTATTGTGGAATCCGAACCACATTATAGCGAGAAATGAATTTCTATCACAGAAATAAATTCCTCTAACTCTTCATCAGCCGGCGGCGGAATCGAACTTCCGCCCATCGAATGACGGTCTGAAGCTCAATAACTCGGCCAACAAAGGGCTGAAAAGTTTGTTTGTAATCAGGGACGTCATTTCAGATTTTTTGTTGGAGGGGTCAAAGACGGTTTGGCCAGTGAAGTGAGCCTTATCAGCTGAGTTTTTTTTTTTTTGAGCTATGTTATGTGTTTTTGAAGCCACATGAGCAAGGTATTTCAGCAAAGATTATATACTCCCACTACTATATGTTTTATCTCATCATCACTGGTAGCTAGTAGACAGACAAAGATCAAGAAACATATTTCAGAGAAATTTTATATATTTACGATTGCACATTTAAAAGAAAACATGCTGTTACTTCTGGGGCTTGGGGTGAGGGGCCAAGTTGAAGCTTGTGGGGGCAACTTGGGTCTGGGGGCAAGTTGAGTCTTGAGGGGCAGTTGACCCCAGTCAGTTACAAATGACGCCCATGTTTGTAGGCCCCAAGAGATCTTGATAATCACACCCAAACAATAACAATTCAGTTTTCAGTAACTGTAAACACCTAAGGCAAAAGAGCGGAGGGGCTTTAATCCGATATAATCCAGCCAAGTGTCTTCATGATAAAAGCGATATTCTGAGTGAAATCAATAATAATTGACCCACTTGACTGATTTATAATTTTACTATATTAGTGCATGTGACGTTTATGTGGCTTCATCCTAAATAAAGACTTTTGTTTATTATTTATATAAGAAATTACCAACGAAACCCAAAGAAAAAATGTATGCTGGGGAAATGAATGGGGGAAAAAAAATGCTACACACGCTGGCACAAGGAGGGGGATGCAGGTCGTTTGGCCAACAATCGGAGGTATTTTTAGATTCTAGTGAATGAACCCAGATATTTATATACCGGCCTGGGATTCCGTGGAGAATTTCCCAGTCGTCTGAGAGATAACAGTACAACGCCTAGTAATTTTCTCCCCATAAGCGAGTTTAATTTCGCTTTCCTAACACCTAACTCGGAATTTAACTACACCTCGAGAATTGTCAGCAATGCAAGCTGACTTCGCTGTGTCCCAATGCGGGATTTATTCATGCCTAAACAGTTCGCTCATTCGAAATGCGAAGTAAAATTTATCACAGAGGAATTTCTTTCGCACTATTCCTCGAAGCAAGAATATGGCAAGGATTTTAACACAGAGGAATTTCGCACTATTCCTCGAAGCAAAGGATGGTTAGCACTCGTTATTTCCTAACTACCTATCCTGAAAGGCATGCATTAACGAATCTAATACGGCGGTTCTTTTCTCTCAGTGATTACATGCGTCCCTATTTCTAATTCCTAGGAACAGTCACGATTGTAAAAAGGTTTTGCTAAGATAAAACACATTACTTACGTGGAATTTTCTGATCTGTGCTGGTTTTACACAAAAGTTCGTAATTGTCTCGTACCCAGCTTAGCTTTGCATATTGATCTGGCGTTGCAAATGCAATAAAGCAACGCTGAACTGCAAACGATCTATGGCCAGGTCGCCATTTTTACGTTTTTTCCGTGGTTTTAGTTTGAAATATACTCTGTGAGACAGGTAGCAACAATTTAAGGTAATTTAGCCTTTGTGGATTCTGACTTCGTGGGCATGGAAAATGTAAAAAAAGAGGAAAACAAAGGAGAATTTCATATGAGCATAGGGCTCTTGTTACTGAGGGAAATATTACGTAAAACACGTGGGCAAATTTAAAGTAGTGTATTTACATAAATGATAGCAGTACGGGAAAGAGGAACTCAAGTAGATTACTATCCTGAAGGAGATCCCTACTGGATTGAATGAAACTGGGGGATTCCAGACACAGTCCGAGAAGCTTCCACGAAACAGGATCCCTCTGAAATGAGAGATATGCACATTATACGCCAGTAATGAAAATAGACAAAAAGAATAATGAATCTGAGGCTGCACTGAGGGCTAAAGGAGTAATAAAGAATTAATACTGCCGATGCAAGAGGTGCACGGACACAGACAAGGGAGATTTCTGGCTTTCAGTAAATATTACGAGACAAAAGCGTGACTGAAATGGGGCCTTCCAGCACTTACCCAGCAGATTTTTCCGAGGGCGCGTGTAGAAGGCGGTGCGTGGATGACTTGCGATTTCCGAGATGAGTTTCTTCCACGTGGTGAGATGCAAGGGGCTTCCGTAAAGGGGCATAAGGATGGGGACTCTCGAAACCCAAGCAATGGCGTGTGGGCTCGAGGAATACGGTCGAAGGGCAATGAGGAGGCATACTTTGAAAGGGCTGCGGTTAGGGATGCAAGGGCATCGATGGGGCCAGGTGTTGGGGACGTTCTATTCCATATCTTCCAGCCCGCAAGGTGTGTCGACCTCGTGTTTCTCATTTTTTATCCCCTCCTATGTGGCAGGTGCGTCCAACACAGATGCTTGATCTGCACCTGCTGCTCCGCAGGGGAGGTTTTGGCCTGTAGGAGAAACACCTAAGCCAGATTACTTTTTGCCTCGAAGGAAAGATCTTTATCAAAAATGGGAGCGCCTTAATCTTTAACCCTGTTTTTAAGTCGATAGACAGATGACCATCGATCGCCAGCCAAGTAGTAACACTAGATTGGCTGGAATGCGTGGTTAAAATTGAAATGATTGAAATATATTTTGAACATAAATAATTAAAATTTCTAAATCATGACATGCGAAAAAATGTAGGCTGCTACCACAAAATTACTTTAAATATTAATATATTTTTTGTAAACAAACATTAAAAAATCAAATTATTGTTTTCAATCTTCATCAGTGTCTTCCTTTTTTCGCATGTCATACTTCTAAAAATTTTTAATTATTTTATGTCTAAAAGAAATAAATATTTTAATCACTGAACCAGCTTTAGTACCCAATGCATTCCAATAATCTAGTGTTATGTCACTCCTTTTGATAATTAAAATATACTGTCACTCTTATGTTATGTCACTCTTAAGGATCTGTCACCTTTGAGAAGTATTTTTGTCACTCTTATGTTAAGGTCACTCCTTCTGATCTGTCACCTTTCCGGAGCGGCTCCCATATATATAGTAGCATAGCAGCATATATATATATATATATATATATATATATATATATATATATATATATATATATATACATAGCATATATATAGCATACAGCATATATTATATATACAATAATGCATGTATATACATATAAATCTTTCGTAATATTATTAGCTATTATCGCAAATACAGTATAAGTATGTACATTACATTTCCAGAGCATACATATATATCAGCATATACATAAGGTTATTATTGTTGTTACATATAGTTAGTCTAGATAGACATATATGTAGCTGTATGTATGCATGTATGTAGTGTCAGGTCAAACGTCAGTACGACTCCTGTCACAGGAAGTCGTCATAAGGCCTTCGCACTTCATTCACTTATTAATGAAAAGCCGTCAGAAATTGTGATGACATTAAATATATTTCATTTGTAGCTTTCTCGCAGTACAACCAGAAACGAATCACCATATGTTACCACAGTCACAGTGAAAGAAGCTGAGTGACGATTCTTCCGGGAACTGCCATCGGCTCCGCAAACTCCAGAGAACTCTGGTCTGCTACGGGAGTCTCTACTTCCCAGCGGAGCTTCATTTGTCTTGCACACACCATACATATATATAGAATGGATAGGTAAGTATTACTGACATTTCTGACTTGACCTAGAACAAGAAAGGGACTACATCGTAACCAGAAGGGTGATTTTTGACAGCATTTATAGGATTATAAACGTAGCTACATTTGTAAATAACTTTCCTTTAGACCTCTTTACAAGCGCAGTGTTTTACGTACATAAGGCTGCCCGTTCTCTATCAAATCATTTCTCCTGTAATGTTAAAAAAAAAATATATATATATACATATATATACACACATATATATATATATATGTGTATATATCTGTATATATATATATATATACA
>NC_089742.1:13961665-13971665 GCF_040412425.1 Macrobrachium rosenbergii
TGTTCCTTGTTTCAAAAGGCCAATCAATACGATTCCAAGACTGTGATAACTTGATTTTCTCATAATTATCCTCTGGGCTACGTCATGTTTAGTATCTAAGAACGTGTATTGAGTGATATTTTATAGATAGATTCCATTTCTCTTAGTTTGGGCAGGGAGACACGTGGCACGATTGCAATTCCATGCTCCACCAAAATCCTGAAATTTCCTGGTCGCAGTCATTACCAATTTCCGTTGTGGCCCAAATGTTCATATGAATAATTCTCCCATCCTGCAGTTCCATCATTTGCATTACCTGAGACTATTTCATGTAATCAGGGCAAGACTAAATGTTATTATTTTCATTGAACTGATTGTGTTGGACATTGGCCCCATTTTTAATCAACTTGATTGTTACCAACCTATGCAGTCGTATTCCATGTGTCCTATTTTTAAGAGTTTTGCCCCCAAGTTATCATGCTGTTTGTTATCTCATTGGTTATTTGCTAAGTCTCTGTAAATAAATCCCTGTAAACTTGTAAAAGAATTCTAATTCCAATATGGCAACCTTCCACCTTAAATTATAACTCCAGGAAAATTCTAAGGTAAGTTTTCACATAACTTATTCCTTTTGCTGATAAACTGGACTTCCTTGGTTTTGTGGCAGCATCAATTATAGTTTTGATTAAATTTCTCACCAAGACGAAGGCCAGTTTATGACAATATATATATATATATATATATATATATATATATATATATATATATATATATCTGTGTGTGTGTATATATATATATATATATATATATATATATATATATATATATATATATATATATATATATATAAAACTTATAAATTTCATACAGTTTACTTTTATTTAAAACTTCTTTATTTATAAAACAGACATACATCGGGGATGCTATAGAATTCATAACAAGAATCTAATTTTAGCCCAAAGAAAGGATTATACGGATTACAATATGCAAGATCTTTTGGAAACAACTTCAATATATGGCATTATATGGCCTGTGAAATAAAACTGATAATTAGTAACAACTGTGATTCAAATGTCCAATTGTTGTAACTTATTACTTATAAATTCTAGAACGTCCACTTCCATATATAAAACAATGCACGTGTGCCGGTTCTAAGAGAATGTTATTTACCAAATGTCGCCACGTTTATAATACTATAGCCAAGGGATAAATTATCATTAGTATCATGGCTGGAAAGAGAGGACGCATAAATATGTGACGGTGGTGTATGGGATCGGCCGTGTATATATGTCAATCGTCATATATGGGTTAAAATATATGGAATAAGATACAGAAACTGACAAAAAAAAAGCAAACGTAGCCCCACCCTGCACTCAGAGGATAGCGCACAGGGTAGAGTAGTTGCCATGTTGCGTTTTTTAGTTTTTGCTGACAGTCTGGGTAGCATAAATGTTTGCTGAGTGTGCTCTTAGCTAACAGTGGGGGCACCGAAGCTGCTTCCCGTAGAAAACAGTTATTGAGTCAATGAAAAGCCATCATTATTGAATTTCGTGATGAAATTAAGCTATATTTCCATTAAATTTTCTCTCAGAAAAAAGATAAACTAGAAAACGAATCTCTATATAAGCACACACACACACAGACACGTGAAAAGAAGTTGAGTGATTAAGGCATATCGTATCAACTTTCCGGGAACTTTCACAAGACTGGCTGCAGCGTATCCAGAGAATCCCCGGGCCTTGCTTACGGAGCCTCATCTTCTAGCGGGGCTTTATTTATTTAAACATACAATTATACATAATTATACATACATATAGTTAGAAAAAGAGATGAAGAATTATTTTAAATCATTGCCATCTGCTGGAAGTCCCTGACATTCCGGGAATCCCAACAATTTCCGAAGACTGCAGCAGCTCAGTGGAGAAGAAAATGTCTCTGGAATCCAGATGCGTCACGTGTCCGATTACAAAACTTGGGATAAATCAGACACAGTTCATCCGTATGGAGCGGACTCTACTTCTTTGTGAAGACAGATGATCAATTTCCAGAAAACGAGGAAGCCAGGTCAACGCAGACGTAGGAGACACGAGAAGGGAGAGCTTCGAGCGGGAAGTCTCCTCTTGTCATTGGATACCTCAACGTGGGGAAGCAGTGACACCGATTTCACATATTCCTCAGTGGCAACCTCTGGCGTGGCCTAAAATCCCGTAAGTGCAATGCCTACCACATAATTATGTGAAATTGATTTTCCTACCTTCTGAGGATTGTAGTGTGGCAGGAACTTACACATCGAGGAACACCTTCAGCACTGGCGTGTTTCCTACAGTCAGCACCTTAATAACTGGTTTCAGGACTCTGCATAGGAATCATCTGTTTTCACAAAAAAGCAGAGACGCCGTAGGCTCTTGGCTAGTTAGCAGAGTGAAGAATGGGGAAGGGCCCATCCCTGGTAAAACTAAACCCCATTTCAGTGATGCTTTGTTGGCGAAGATGCTCCAGGGGGTGAGATCGATTGTGATCGTCAAAGGCCAAAAAAAAAAAAAAAAAATATATATATATATATATATATGTGTATATATATGATATATATATATATATATATATATATATATATATATATATATATATATATATATATATATATATATATATATATATATATATATAAATGTGTATGTATATATATATATATATATATATATATATATATATATATATATATATATATATATATATATATATATAATATATATATATATATATATATATATATATATATATATATATATATATATATATATATATATATATATATATATATATATATATAATATATATATATATATATATATATACATATATATATATATATATATATATTTATATATATATATATATATATATATATATATATATATATATATATATATATATATATAACTCATCTATATATATATATATATATATATTGTTAAGAACTGAGGTTTTCGGCCCTTAAGAAAAACACAGGATCTTTATAGATGGAAAAACTATTGGGGCTGCTCTGGCTAATCGACAGCTCACTCATTCACAAAGAAGGAGGAATAACAAAAAACAGAAATGGTTAAAAAAAGATTTATTAATATTAAACTTAATAATCTTAAAGCAAAAAGAAAACCATAACAAAAATGAGCCAGGTCCACTAAACTATCTAAACACAAAAAAATAAAGCAGTATTACTTTATATAAAAAAGAAGTACCAGCAGCAGTCGATAACAAAAAAAAAAGCCATCTCAGCAAAAGTCCACCAACTAACGACAACAGGCCGGAAGACGACGTCCTGAAAACTCCCAAAAAATGAAAGGACACGGGGTAAAATGCATGAGCCAAAACTGCCGAAGGGTCTCCACCTGCGGCCATACAAACAACCATCTTCGTTAAATCGCTGCACCAGTCTCAAAAGTTCATAATGCCCAAGAAAATCTCAAAGTAAAACTGCTGCTGGTTCAATTCTCTTCCCATAAAAAGAGAACAACCTGTTCGCTATCTGCTGCCCGAACCTGACTAAAAGTTGGCGCCACTGCCATCACAGTTAATGAACAACAATCCTTTGAAAATAAGAGGGGAGGGAGAGGATTAGATCAAATAAATAAACAGGTAACTACCGTACCGCCCATAGAACAACCAAAGATCACCAACACCTTCCCTGACAGAAAAAAAAAAAAAAAACTTTACAATTTTTTTTTTTCAAATAACCAACCTCATCTCCTCCAAAATTCTTCATCAAACTTAAACATTGAAGCAAATGCATATATGTGCCAATCCTTTCACGGTCGCCAATGTTAAGAACCGAGGTTTTCGCTCTCCTTAAGAAAAAACAAAGGATCTTTATAGAAAAAACTATTGGGGCTGCTCTGGCTAATGACAGCTGCACTGCACACAAAGAAGGAGGAATAACAAAAATCACTGGAAATGGTTATAAAAAAGATTTATTAATATTAAACTTAATAATCTTAAATAAAAAAGAAAACCATAACAAAATGAGCCAGGTATTAAGCCATTAAACACAAAAATAATATATTCTTTATATGGAAAAAGAAGTACCAGCATGCTTCCAACAAAAAATTGCCATCTCCAGTTGAAGTCCACCAACTAACGACAACAGGCCGTATTATCACGACGTCCTGCTGCCGTCTCGAACTGTAAAATACAGGACACGGGGCCACTGCAAGTCCGAGCCAAAACTCTGACAGGGTCTCCAGCGGCCAACAAACAACCATCTTCTTTGTGCGCTGCACATCATTGTAACTGCAAACACCTTGCAAAACCAAGAAACGTCCTCAAAGTGGAACTAATGCTGGTAACTCAAGTTCTCTTCCCCAAGAGAACAACCTGTTCGCTAGCTGTCCATGAACCTGACTGATAAGTTGGCGCCACCACCACAGACGTCAACAATCCAACTGAAAAAAGACTACTGGGAGAGGATTCTCCAACTAAATAAACAGGTGTCTTATAGAACAACTCAAAAGATCTTTAACACATGATCTATAAAATATATATATATATCTAATATATCCCATGTACTACTATAGTCTATATAATATATATCGATAAAGGTCTAATAACAAAAAGGTTTCATGTTGTGAACCAAACAAAACTACTAATGCAAAGTCACAAATCACAATGCAGAACCATTTGAAAGTTTGTATTTCAGAATAATACAGTCAAAGAGCTTTAAGCGTATCATGTATACTTCTGAGGGTCACTTTAAAAAAATTTATCCAAAGAAAAAAATCGTGAATCCTATCCAAACACTAAAGGTATCTTTGTCTTTAATTTTCACCTTTCAAATGGTTATCGGTTGCAAATATTTGCAACACCTGACTAATTCTCAACAAAATTACAACACATGTGCAATCGCTATATATCTAAACAACTATAATATATATAATACAGCTCCCTTATTTATATAAATATATAGATATGAAAAAATACATATATATATACGATATCCCATATATAAAAATAGATATACTTATTCGGTATATATATATATATATATAAAAATATAAATATATATATATATATATCATATATAAAAATATACATAACACATATAACATATATAACATACTAACATATAGGTATATATATATATAAATATATATATGTCTCAATTATATAAATATATATAAAATAAATATAATATATATATATATATATAACATATATATACAAAATAAATATATATATATATATAAATATATATATTTATATAATAATATATATATATATTATATATATATATATATATATACAAATATTATATATATATATAATATAATATATATAACTTCGAAATATATATCAATTTATATATCCAGTATTTATATCTTTATACATATCTATTCCCTATATTTGATCTATACAATCTCAAAGGTCCGTGGAGCTATCGGACTTAATTTATAATTCAGATCATTATATACATTACTTTAACAAACACTGTATCACCCATGTAAAAAGTTATCCCTGCGATTGACAAACGTTACTTTTCAGATAACCATTTTGAAAGAACTAAGTTCAGACCAGATACGTGCAAATCTTTCTCGCATCATGAACACTTCTTGGGGAATTGAAGTAATTATCACCCAAAGAAGTGTTCTGGTAACAAATCTTGTTAGTTTCCTTTCAATTTTCACCTTTCAAATGGTTATCTGAGATATCTTAATTGTCACATTCAGGATGACAACTTATTACTTCATCAAAGACTGTCACATTATATATGTAAACCCACCGTATATATATATATATATATATATATATATATATATATATATATATACCCATTATGCTATATATATATATATATATATACTTTCATATTATTCACACATAAATTGCAAGAGTGCTAAAGTGTATAATATATATATATATATATTATATATATCATATATTCATAACACCATATCGACAAATTATATATAAATAATATATAATCTCAGCTGATTTGTATTTCAGTGGGACAAAATCACACACACAGTCAACTCATCAACAACTATATAATAATATATATATAATATATAGCGGATATATATATATATATATATATATATATATATCTGAAACGGCCTACCTCTAGGGCACCTTGAACAAAACATCACTGAAATTGGGTTTTAGTCGCTGTGTTATATATATATATATATATATATATATATATATATATATATATATATATATATATTTTTATATATAGAATATTTGTGTGTGTGTTTTCATGTGTGTGTTACACCTAAACAGATTCAACACTTTTTGAAAGTGTACAATGTCTGAACTTGATCTTACTTCAGGAAAAAGATTTGAAAAGATTCGACCCATGATAACACTCACATTTTTTCCTCTCTCTCTCTCTCTCTCTCTCTCTCTCTCTCTCTCTCTCTCTCTCTCATCAGAAAAAGCTCACCCACCTAACCTCACTCATTCTCTCAAACAACTAAATGACTATTTAAAGAAACACAATCGTTTCTACAAAAATAGGTTTTTATTCAAATAACCCAACAAGAAATGAATAAAACAAAGCAAAGATTAAAATGCATAATAAATGAATTATCAGTCAGATAACTAAACTCTAAACTGCAAAACACTATCTGATTAAAGAAGTTATGGCACTGTGGAAATGTAAAATCTCACATACTCACAAATCAATAACTCAAAAGTCATGTCCAAAAAAAAAAAAAAAAACAGTCTACCAATTCCACATGTTATTCCAAATGTCCACAGACATCTGTCGAAAGAATTAAACATGATAGAAAACTCCCAAAAATATCTGAAATGCAAAACACAATAATGGAAAGTGTAAAACCTTCAAGTATATGGCAAAGGTTAACATAACAAAATAATAATATAAAAACCATGAATATTCTCTTGGGCGACACACCAGTTCAAAGTTCATAATGATTGAAAATCATGGTAAAAATCACAAGTTCAATTTCCTCCCAAAAACAGAGATTTGAGACTCTAAAATGAACAATTTTCAAAGCCTGGACCCACTCCTTGCTATGGCTGGACATCAGCCTGCAGTTCTGTCACGCGTTTTAATCTGCTATCAAACTCACTTTTAGGGCAGATTTTCAAATTTCTAGATCAAAGTAACGCACCTATACTTCCTGACTATACATAGTCTCTAAGGAGATCGGTTGACTAAAATCTGAAATATTGTTGAGCAAAGCGTTCTTAAGCTTCGGAGAGCTGATTGTTGAATCAAACCAAACTGAATACAAAGATTTTACATCAAGTCTCAATGCCCTAGTTCCATCTTGTCCAAAAATTCTTTCATCACACCAAAAGCATTTAACTATGAAATACATAGGAATGTATCCTTTAAATCTGTTTCCTGGTTTTGGGAACTGGAAAATTCACAATGGCTTTAACTTTCTCATCATTCACTCTAACTCCCTCTTTAGAGATAACATGTCCTAAATAGACAATTTTTCTCTTCAGAAACTCACATTTGGCCAATTTGACCTTTAATCCAGTGAACCGTAATCGCTTGAGGACTTCTTTTAACACCTTTAGATGTTCTTCAATTGTATCTGTGCATATGAGAATGTCATCCATGTACACAAACACCGACTTTCCTAACAAGCCATGAAGTACTGTGTTAACCAGTCTAGTAAATGTTGTTGGGGACCCTTGTAATCCAAAAGGCATCCTATTAAACTCGTAATGTCCCTTTGGTACCGAAAATGCTGTATATTTACGGCTACTCTCACAAAGGGGAACCTGTAAAAACCCTTGCATAAGATCTATAGATGAATATATATTCTTGCCACCGATCTCAACAAACAAATCAGGCAAACAAGCTACCGGATATCTATCTGGGCATGTTTTTTCATTCAATTTACGAAAATCTACACAAACTCTGATACTACCGTCTTTCTTAGGAAAATTAAACGGAGAATTGGACGGTCTGATAATGCCTTCCGACTCCCACCTCTGAACTTCTTTTTCTACATCTTCTCTGATCTTAAAAGGAATTCGATATGCTGGAATATATATGGGATTGGTACCTTTTTCTAGGCGGATTGAATGTTCTAAAACATCTGTAACTCTAATTTATCTCCCTTCAAAGCAATGATATCTAGATATTCTTTCAACACTTTCTCTACTTTATCTGAATACTCAGGATAATCAACTTTATAGCCAAGTGTTCATGCAGAATCTGACTTCTGGAACTGTTGCTCCTCGTTAGGAAACATATTCCCGTCTCCACAAAAACTCACTAATTTATGCTCTTCATTAAACTCTTCAAAATCAATTACATAAGTACCCTTGTGATATTTTTTCACTGAGTCTTTATAGCTAACTAATTCTACTGAAGTCACGCCTGCGACTGAAACTTCATTCACTGACACCGTACTCACAACGTCTTTGAATTTCTCGGTTCCCTCAACAACGCACACTTGAGGAGGAAACTTTTTCTCTTTCAGCGACACTTTAACCAATGTAGGAACTCGCGGTTGCAATTCAATATCTTCCAACAAAACTCATTTGAAAGATCTTTGCGGAATATCTTCACTCTCTAATGAATGTGTTACACATGTCTCAGACTGTGTCTTAGGTTTCTCACAAGTTTTTTCCTGTGTATATATGGAACAAAACAACCTGACTCACCTATTGTTATCCCCTGAACTCCCCGTAAGAATGTTGATGTTATGTCGCATGCAAGAAGGGTGTCCTAGCAAAACCATTTCACCTAAGGCTAATCCTTCTATGACCAAAAATTATTCTACTATTGTCTTTCCGCCGATACAAAGCGTAAGAAATGACGAACCTAAAATATTCAGTTTCCTCGCTTGTACATCACACATTGTCTCACTAGAAGGGACTAATTTACACTCTGGAAACCTCGAGTGAAAAAGGTCAGCATTTACTAAGTTAACTGAGCTACCAGAATCAATGAAAATAGAAATTTCACTGCCATTAGAGAATCCACGTACAATCGGCCTAGGTTCTGGTGACTCTAAGACCTGATTAGTCATTATCCTGTGTCCGTTTTCGAACTTATCTTGTGACAATTCTGCAGTTCCTTTGTGTATCTAGAACTTGCATCATGCGGAATTCTCCTGTCATATCTAGAAAAACCTCCCCGTGACTTCCCTGAATATTCTCTATTCTTTGTGGCTGGGCAAAATCTCCATCCATGATCTGAAGATTTGCAAATTGAACAATATCTCACTCTGCAATTTGATTTACTATGTCCTAGTTTATCACAATTAAAACAACGTATCGTTGTGACTGATCTCTCTGGAATTTTCTTCGATTCTACTCGTGCACATGTCTTCGCTGTTGCATCATTTCCCGAATGCGAGGTACTAGCATTATTCTGTGGTTTCGAAACCGCAGCCGATATCTTTGCACCTCCCTGTACAAAACTACTGTCCAGTGTCGGGCATTTTGATAGATTTTTATTAATCTGTGCAAACAAAGAGGATTCGTCTGTATCCTGATCAATTCTCTTATCAAAACTATCTACAATTACATCTGGGACCGACGTTAAAAGGCAAGCAAAGTGTAACAATCTTTCAAAATTATCTAAGGAGATATTATTTCCAGTTACCCATGGAGAGCCTATTATAGATTTCTTTAACTCAACTACTGCATCAAATAAATTCACACTGTATGTGACTAGTGAATCATTGCCCTTCTTTATTTTGAGAAACTCTCGCAAATTCCGAACTGCACATTCACGTTGAACTCCGCCATAAGTAGCTCGTAGAAATTTCTGCAGTTCATTCCAAGTTTTACACCTTCTGAACCAGAAACTGCGTGTCCGTTTCCCAATATCTCCTTTATCCAAATCCAGAAATGTCTTTGCCTCTGTTAAAGCTTCAGCGCCATTCGTAATTTTCTTGGAATTCAGATAATTATTCACTGACTCAATGAAAGTTTCTATATTTTGGGTTGGCTTCCCGTCAACTAACCCTTTAAAATTAGTAATTCCCGCGCTAACGCTCGTCACTTTATGCACCACAACTGATTGGGA
>NC_089742.1:13979165-13981665 GCF_040412425.1 Macrobrachium rosenbergii
TATTTAAATGAACTAAAGTAGGAGGAGTAATGAATGATATTTGAAGTTCCAGGATACAGCCACTAAGTCAGCAGGGATCGTTTACATGTATATTTGAGTAGGAAGAAGGAACAAAAGCAGAAAGCGGCAGGATAAATATATTAAAGATTGGTTTTATTGGGATATAAGGACACAAGATATGATCATGCCGCAGTTTATTAAATTTTAGGTGAGGTTCTCACTGATAAATTGCTGAAAGAATAAGTGAGTTGTATCAAAACTACGAACCCCAGCAAATACTGGGGGGAGAAGCGGAAGTTGCACTAGAAAAGAAACACATATGACATTATTATTTTTATTATTATTATTATTATTCATTATAATTAGTTTTATTTTATTATTAACAGTATTAAAAGGAAAATAAATTATTCATAATAACTTATTTTTCATTTGAAATAAGGAAGAGTAGGTAAAGGAAAATAAATTAACACACATAGCATAAAAGTTTAAGATATATATATATATATATATATATATATATATATATACACATATTACACACACACACACACACATATATATATATATATATATATATATATATATATATATATATGTATATGTGTGTGTGTGTGTGTGTGTGTGTGTGTGTGTGTGTGTGTGTGTGTGTGTGTAAAGAAAAATCTGGGAAAAGTATGGACAGCAAGAGGATAAGGAGAGATACCAAAGACATTAGAAACAAGTAAAGAAGGCAGTTGCACAAGAAAAGGCAAGAGCATTAGATGACATGTACGAAGAGCTGGAAGCACCTGAGTGGGAGAGAAAAATTCACAGAATGCAAAGTCGAGGAACAAAACAACAAAGACTACTCACATATAAAACAGGTAAGGATGGGAATGGAGTAGTTCTATGCAATGAGGGTAAGATAAAGAAAAAGTGGAAAGATTATTATGAAGAAGGAATAGACATGTTGTGGGACCAAGCAAAGAAAATATACAGTCAGGAAAAGATACCAAAAGATTGGAGAGAAACCTTTATTGTGCCCATCTGTAAAGAGAAGGGTGACATCTAGGATTGTGCAGACTACAGGGGAATAAAGCTAACGTCACACGCCATGAAAATCTGGGAAAGAATAATGAATCAAAGAAATTGAGAAGAAACATCTGTAGGTGAATGACAGTTTGGTTTCATGCCAGGAAGAGGAACGACAGCTGCAGTGTTTGCCGGGAAAAGCAGAAAAGACTGCACATAGTATTCATAGATGTGGAAAAGGCATATGATAGAGTCCCACGCCGAGAGGTTTGGAGGTGTATGCGAGTAAAGGGAACACTGGAGAAGTGTGTGAGGTTGGTCCAAGATATGTATGAAGGAGCAAAAACGCAGGTTAGAAGCAGTGTCGGATTAACTGAACGGATACCAGTAGGAGTTGGTTTACATTAGAGATCTGCTTTAAGTACATATCTTTTTGACCTGGTAATGGATATGCTTTCTCAAAGAATAAGATCAGTCCCCCTGGTGCATGTTGTTTCCTGATGACATCGTGTTATGCAGCACCAACAGAGGTGTAGTGGAGTCAAAACTAGAGCAATGGAGGAAGGTACTGGAAGACAGAGGATTAAAGATCAGTAGGAAGAAGACTGAATACCTAAGTTTTAATGAAGATCAAGACTCAGAGATTAGTATGGAAGGGACAAGGTTGAACCAAGTAGAAAAATCTAGGTATCTTGGTTCAACATTGGCTGATGATGGAAATTTTAATGTAGAAATAACACACAGAGTGTAGGCTGGATGGAAAAATTGGAAAAAAGATGTCAGGTGTCTTGTGTGACCACAGAATCAACGTAAAAGTTAAAGGAAGAGTGTATAAGACCGTAGTGAGACCAGCTTTTATATATGGAGCAGAAACATGGCCGGTAAAGAGACTGCAAGAGAAGAAATTAGATGCTTTAGAGATGAAAATGGTCAGGTGGATGTGTGGAGTAACAAAAACGGACAGGATAAAAAATGAAAGAATAAGAGGAACTACTAAAGTCACAGAACTATCAAAGAAGGCCCAGGAAAGAAGACTGCAGTGGCATGGCCATGTGATGAGAAGGGATGAGACATATGAAGGGAGGAGAGTGATGCAGATAGAGGTGCCTGGTGGGAGAGCGAGAGGAAGACCGACGCGAAGGTGGAAGGATGCAGTCAGAGATCTGAGAGACAAACAATTGTCAGAGGAAGATCTGTTTGACCGAGCCAGGTGGACGAAAGCTGTCAGAAACATCGACCCCACATAGAAGCGGGAAAAGATACAGAGAAAGAAGATAATTTATATATATATATATATATATATATATATATATATATATATATATATATATATATATATATATATATATATATATATATGTATATATATATATATATATAATGTGCTTATAAATGTATAAATTATACATGACTGACAACGCTTATTTAGGTTGATTGTTTGTGTGTGTCTGTGCGTGTGTGTTTGTGTGTGTTTGTTTTCGTGTGTCTG
>NC_089742.1:13984165-14011665 GCF_040412425.1 Macrobrachium rosenbergii
CCCTGACCCAGTAATGTATCGGCAATTATTCATTTACTAAGTTTACTAAGTCGACTCGAAGAAAATTATTTAAGTCATACGAGGTAAAATATTCTCATTTATGGGTTCCGACCTGTTAAAAACGTAGCAAGAGACGTCAGTGTTATGTTATTGGATTAGGAAAGGGTTTAGATAAAGCATGAAAATATAAGTACTTGATTCAACGATATACGTATTTTTAAGGGCCAAACTTCTATCGTGTACAAAATCCTTCATTCGCAGTGGTTTAAAAAAATAGGTAGCAGCATGAATTAAAAAAAAAAAGATACCAGAAAATAAACATGTAAAGCTTTGAATGAGTGGTCAAACAAACGTTCTGAATAACTTAAAACGATGGTCATGATAACCTCGCAAATCACGTGAAGTAATTAATGCATTAAACGACCTTCCGAATGACTTAACAAATGAAGGTTTCGCCCACGTTCCAGGTGACGGGAAGAGAAGGGTCAGTCATCACCGGAAGCACCTCTATTGGGGAGTAAGAAATAATGTTTGTGGTCTGTACCCTATCTGTAGCTTCCAAGGCTTCTATGAAAACATTTGAAGATGTGCATTAACACAAAACTGAGAAATTCTGGTGAGAGAGGGAGAACTCTGCCCTTCATTGAACTATTGATCAATATTCTGCATGAAGATGGTGGAATGTCAATCAAGTTTTTTTTAAGGCCGCCAATATCTTAAAAAACCAACATATATCTATCCAGTATTTTGAAATAGAATATTTATAAAAAAAAAGGTCAGTGATGTTGTCACAAACAAGCAGAGCACTGAACTCAAAATAACGACTTAAATAATTTATTAGTGAACAAAATTAACATTACAAAAGAAAGAGAAACGAGAGTGTAAACGTACGATACTATAGAGCTGTCTACTGACGGGAATCGTTATGGACTGCGAAAATTGATATTATGTCGAATATTTATGAATTTTAAAAATGTTTACGAATAAATAGAAAAAAGCAAGAGGGTACATAACCTCTCTCTCTCTCTCTCTCTCTCTCTCTCTCTCTCTCTCTCTCTCTCTCTCTCTCTCTCTCTCTCTCTCTCGGAATCGGTAAAAACACAATCAAACCAATCGTACGCTCAGGATATATAAGTTGCCGAAACCCGCAGCAATATAGAGTCGAGGCAGTGTTTTAGATTCAAATCAAATTGGGAGATTTATTTGGTAATATGTTTTGGATTTAAGCAACAGTTTTCTTACAAAGTTGGCTGAACTTCATCGGAGTCTAAATCTTCCCCTTAGTTTTCCACTAATTTCAGGTTTATCAGAAATATATTTTATTCAGATTAATGCTGGAATCAGTTTCCAAGAAGTCAAGGGAAGTGAAAAGATTAGGGAAATTCTAATAGCTAATTTTTAATAAGTTATTCAATAGAAAATATATTGATGTAAATATGTTTTTTGTTTTCAAACATGAAGGAATATTTTCATGTTTTGTTTTACTATATCATAATTCGTAAAATCTGTTTGAGTGAAATATGAAGTATAGAGTTATAACAATATAACTAATTAATATCTGTCGTACTAAAATAAAGCAAGAAGTACAAACATATAATAATACTCAATTGTTACTTTTAAAAGATTTTTAAAGATCTTAGCATTCGTAAATATCCAAAATATCCTGGTTCCCTCTCACATCAGATTTTTTTTCCGACCATCAACTGGGCAGTCAACACCACTCAGGGGTGATATATGCCCCAATCAAGTCGATTCAAAGCATATAAAGCGGAGGAGAAACTCCATATCTATTAGAGGTTTCCCAATTCAGCGTGGACCTAACGTATGAGAACTTGGCAATAGCGTTTGCGAGGCGTTCACTGTGATTATAGTCTGCAAAGGAACGTGACACATACATACTGCCAAGTTGCTGATTAATTGCGACAGATAACCGGCTATAAAATAAGTTTATCTTTAGTTGAGATAATCGTAACTTTATTAGTGGTACTTAAAAAAACAAACTCATTATTCAAATCTTTTAGATAATTTAATGTCATTAAACAGGAGTCTCAGTCAAGCCCATTCTAGTTAAAAACCTATCTTAATTGCGATTATGAGTTGCAAATTGATTTTAGAATAGGACATTTTCATTAACCTGGCTGACTAGAGTTCATCGCTTATCAAGGTTCAAAAAAAGTTATCAACCGATGAATTTATATAATCTTGGAAATTGTCCCACTGAGTTCCAGTTTCTATTTCTTCTCTACCTTGAAATTAAAGCTCACCGTATTAATAGGAAAATCATTAATTTGCAAAAACGATGGTTTTTACAAACCCCTCATGGATATTCAATTTTCTTACCAGCGATTATTACACAACTTAACAATAAAATCACTAAATGAACGCTGTAATTACAAGAAAATATAATGCTTTGAAAAGTAAGAGAATACTGAAAAGAACCATGAGATTATACTGTAGAAGGCGCACAACAAGCAGGAAAAGGAATAATTAATGAAAACTTAATTCCACTGGTATTACAATATAAAATATTTTATGTATATGAAGAGGACAGTAAGATTAATAATAGTGATTGTAAAAATGTGAGAATTTTTTAGAACTTAGTACAAATATACCTTTATCGAAAAATTATATCATTCTTGCTTATCAGAAATTACTGCGTCTTTTGGTGTTAGTGACAAAGTACTACGAAAAATATAGTAGTTTACGCCAAGGAATGAATTAACTTTACACATAATGATCAATGGTATGTTAACCAAGTGGAGAGAGAGAGAGAGAGAGAGAGAGAGAGAGAGAGAGAGAGAGAGAGAGAGAGAGAGAGAGAGATAATTCATCTCCTATACAGTCTCCTCTGAAACCGTCCTAACCAACCAACACCCATTGAATTATGAACTCGGAAGTCCGTATACGGGTATATTGATTTTAATCTACCTTAGGCCAAAGCTCTTGTAATTAGTTACTCTTTCCTATGCCGATGTTTTGACTTTTAGGCTGTTAAACTGATACTATAAATTTCGGCTATATCATTCTTCAGAAAACGATGCGCATGCATATATCTTTAGACAAAATGCAATTGACAGTGTAGAAAATATTTTTTACGGGTTATGGCTGGTAAAAAACAAAGATTATTTTAATTTGCATTGTCCTTATTTTACAGTTTGTAATATAGACATATTCCTTCTTGAAAAATTAAGTAGTTAAGGTAGTATTTGTTTTTGGATTTGTTTTTGCTTATATTGATTTAAATCGTGAAAAAATTATAAATAGTTGAGCGTGCAGCAGGTTTTAAGAAAGCACTTAGTTGATACTATGTATGGTCTTTCACTTTCTCATCCTGAATCTGCTGTATATAAACAAATCTTTTTCCAGCTGATATTTTAATAAAGGGCTCTTTTATGGGGTACGGTACTAGTTTCATAAGAATTAACTAAGCAACTTTTTCTGGTGGAGTATTTGGGACACAGTTCCCAAAGAAGGATTTTGAGTCCAAGTTCATATTATATTTATTAAAGAAAAAACTCTAAAAGTTTTTCTTTTAAAATTCATTATTTGAATTGGGATATTTGATACTTAATTAGGATTATTTTACCTATACATGGAAATGAGAGAATGAAAATGAATTAGAAGCGTGGAGCGTGACCACTAAGACAGTGTTAGATCTGTTTATGAAAGGAATCAAAGTTATAAGATTCAGGTTCAAAATTCTATTTTCTAATTACCTTTTCGGGCTAGCGCTTAATTATTGCAACTCCGACCTTGCGATGTAGGTCAAAGCTTATCAAATTTAGGAGGTCTCTAACGGTCCAGTAAGACTAAATGGTGAACAAAAGTTAAATAATAAAAATTAATCATTTGAAAGAAATGCCATTTAATTATTTTTGACATCCAGTCTGCCTTATAAAATCAGATATAGTGTTCATTATATCTTTTCATGCAAAATTTTAGAATAATGCTCGTGACTTTCCTTGAAAATTTGTGTAAATTCATATGTTGTTAGGTTCTCATGCAATAATTTTTTAAAGACCTATTTTTTGTCTACTGTGTTTACAGTTATGTATTTTATAATTCATGAACTGTGAATAAATTAAATGCCGGGATCTCTGTAAGTTGGCGATTTATTTTAGAGTACAAGTAATATAATATCGTAATTATAAAAACAACTTAAAGTCGTAGACTTTTTAGCAAAATATGGTTATGGGCATGCCGTGGATATAATCCAAATTTCATGGTAATCGGAATTATTCAACTGATAGAAGCAGCAATAATAAAGGTAAACGCAATAAAAATGAAATTGATAGCAATAGTATTGATAAAATCATGATGACCCTTAAGTTAACAAGTTCGCTTCGCTTAACAGAGGGGAGTTTCATTCGAGGCATTAATGAATTGCTTTGCATGAATAATGCAACAACACAATCGTTAAAGGAAATGTAAAAGATTTTTTAACGGAGAGAGAGAGAGAGAGAGAGAGAGAGAGAGAGAGAGAGAGAGAGAGAGAGAGAGAGAGGTAGAGAGAGTTACTGAAGAATGAAAAGGCAAATTTGGAATAAGAGCTGTATGATGGATGGTTAAATGCTATATTAAAATATATTTATAATTATATATAACAGAAATTATATCATTGCTTGCATATTCATGTTAACAACAGAAATCGATTTTATTATTATTATTATTATTATTATTATTATTATTATTATTATTATTATTATTATTATTATTATCATCCACAAGTGTCATGCTTGCTTAATGGTAGAGCATTACCGACAAAGCCAGGACAGTAAAAATCTTTCTTCCGCTCTGACGTCAGAGATAATTCTTTTTAGGAAAGTATGCTGAAGGTGAACAGCACGAAGGCGTGGTTGGAAATGCTGTGCAGTTTGCAAGACAAAGTTTCATACATTACAGCTTAAACATGCACGAAGCTTATAGTTTAATCTCACTTCATAATCTCCCAGTGGGAGAAATACTGCTTTGACGTCACTTGGTTGGCCCTACTGTGTTTGTAATTCAGTTAATCTTAAATGTGTGTTTAAACCTTTTCGAGGATTTATATTTATCAATTTTAAATCGGCTGTTACGCAAACGCAGACACATACACACGTGTATATATATTCATATATATATATATATATATATATATATATATATATATATATATATATATATATATATATATATATATATATAGAGAGAGAGAGAGAGAGAGAGAGAGAGAGAGAGAGAGAGAGAGAGAGAGAGCTTCCTTGAGGTTTGCAATAAAGCGTGTCGCATTCTTAATAAAAGAATAAAACAAATTTTGTACTTCTGTATAAGACTCGAAAAAGTCCCCTTGATCTCAAATGATCCTCTCAATGGCTAAAAACATATGTTCTTATTCCCCTCGGTCGCCTATGAGGCAGAACCTTTCAAGCGGTAGACAAATCAGAGTGTCCCAAACGCTGATGGTGTAGAACATTATACTTAATGGGAAATGGTATGATCCCAGTAACTAAGAAATGACATTTTCAGCGAAAGACAGGGAAGTCGAGTATAAGGTTTTGCAAATACTTCAACCGTTTATGTTAAAAGTCTCTCTCTCTCTCTCTCTCTCTCTCTCTCTCTCTCTCTCTCTCTCTCTCTCTCAAAGAGATAATTTTGCAACTATGGACATTTATATGTGGATATGTAAGTAAAAAAGTTAGGAGATTGTTAGGAACAACGAATAATCAGCATTTGCAAGACGGTAGGGATAGTTTTCCATTATCGTAAGAGATATTTATTCTTATAAGATTTTATTCCAAACATTTTTACCAGATGTTAAAACGGCAATAGTTCATGGATTAAAGTACAAAGCTTCGTGTTTTGCTTGAATCTGGACTAAGGAAAACATTTTATACGTAGGACTTTATAGGTCCAAAGGAATTTAGGCTTCCTATATTTTATCCTTTCGTGAAATTTCTGGGACATGTATTACTAGAAGCAACAATTTCTTTATTCTTCACTTTTTTAAAACTATGTCTTTGACTAATATCGCATTCCATTCAAGAAAATTTTTCTTTTTACTCATACTTCCACCCACATCTTGTGGTCTTGATTTCTCTCATTGATCCATCCATGCAACATAAAAACCCTATAAAACGTAACCCACCCTTACCTCAGATGAAATTTCGCACCAAACAGTCACTGTCCCGCGGACATTGTTGGAGAACAAACTGTGCTTCCGTCATAAAAAAAAAAAAATAATAATAATCATGGACAAACTATTTCTCAGCGCCCTTCATATTTGGATGGTGTTCATATCTATGTTACGTATTTTTCCTATACACCTCACACATCATTTTTCTTTTCTTCACAAACTTATAATACAACGATTTCCTGGGAAGCGCTTGAGTAATGCACTCTCCTAATAATCTAAAACTATACACATCTTTCGGTATTAATACTCCTGCTGAATATTTTTTTCAATGCATATCCTTCATGCTTTTTCTCGAGTTATTTAAGCCATGTTATGCTTCTATAATACTTACAGGCTCTTCTGTCACCTTCATCTAAATACGAAGGCCAAATATTTCTATGCCTCTCACCATTCTTTTGGAACCTTTTTCTCATCCAGGCATTAACTCCTACCGATCTTTTATTCTTCATCATTTTAATACCTCTCTTTACGTCCATAACAATTCTTCCTTCAGTTAGTCCGCTCTTTCATCGCTTAGATATGGTTTTCTTCTGTGTTTATGTTCAGCTACTTTTCAATATTCTAATGTCATCGACAGAAAACTACAGCATCCTGTCGACTTGTGTTTTTAGTCACGTTTTTTCTCATGTCCCGTTTCGAGATTTTTATATATCGAATTTTTAACTCATTCATTCATTTCTGATTCATTCAGTTGTTTATTGCACTTCAAATGTTGTCTGTTTCTCCTTTACTAAATCTCCTTAATATTAATTTTCCCATAATATACTGCAGTTATTGTATATGAACTTTGACTTAGTTACTAATATACCTTTCACCTTTTATCACCCATGACTTTTTTATGGTAAGAGGCTGATCAGAAGTCTTTACTCTTCAATTTAATAGCTTGAAGCCTCAGCCCAATGTCTGGACTGGGAGTCTTAGCGTGGATGGAATCCGGCTTACCTCGTTGATCACATATATATTCAAGTAACGGCCAGACGCAACACTGCTCATCCTTTGTGACGGGAGGTCTGGCTGTTTTAGCTTGAAAATACAAACACGAAAGTTGGCCAGAGTGGCACATTAAGGTTCCACTGAATCTTGTTATTGAGTATCAGAAAAAGCTGTTGATTGTGAACTAATGTCGAATCAGTCACGGCCTCTCTCTCTCTCTCTCTCTTTTATTCAGGTAATCACTTGAGATTGAAAATTAGCTTTTCCGTACACAGAAACAGTTTTTCAAATCTTGTCATGGAATTTGATCGATTTTGGAGTGTATATATTATTATACGCATTTCAAACATGGAGGTGGTTTATTTTTAGAAACTGAGAGTAAAATGACAGTCGTCAGGCTTAGATTAGGTTGAAGAGCTATCTTGAACTTTCAACTAATACTTGTTGACGGATACGATACTGCAGTAATTATAGGCATTGAAGAAGAAGAAGAAGAAGAAGAAGAGCAATAAGAAGAAGAAGGAGAGAGAGAGATTAGTTATTTCAGTTTCTTTCCGAATGGGGACACAAAGTGTAAGGTGAATATTACCAAGAAATTATTTTCTGTCAGGTGATTAACATAAGTTGTATGCATTAAGATCTACAAAAGAAGAAAAGATGTCTATACATAATTCAGTGACTGACTTGTGCACCACTGACCGTTGTAATTCCAAATTATCTCTCATTCGGCTTGAAAAAATCGTAACCATTCTGTTGTTAATTAAGAGGTAATGAAAGCGACCAGTCACCGGTATCGAACATCTGTCTATTGTAAACTGATGGAAGTTATCTTTTACCCCTCTTTATTCTCAGATCAAAAGGCAACATCTGAAAATAGTCGATTAGGTAATAAGATCAACAGAAAACGAAAGTTACTGAGGGTGCCCCTACTCGATACATATTATTGACTTCAATAATAATGGCTCAGTACCTAATGATTCAGTCTTTTGCCCTCAGACCATTCAATTTTATTGTCAATATCTGGTTTTCTACTAGACTTCTTAAATCAACATTAGATACCGCTTCTATTTCAGTTTTGCTTCAAGAAGAAAAACCAAAGAAAGCGTCGTTGGATGAGGCCTGGTATAAGAGGAGAGATTATTGTACCCACGAAAGTCTTTTATCAGACTTAAGATATAGTTTTTCATTGTTTATAATCATTATAATATAGATAATTACTGTTGCTTTATTTTTTTGCATTTTGCACGTTTTCATCTCGTCAAAAACGATATAGTTATATAATTGCTATATAACCATGATGAATAAAGCCTATAAATACTCACCTGTGATGACAGAATCCTCATGATCATCTATGATATTAATCGATTCTGCAGGAATTTCGTGGTCTCGTAGAAATAGCAACATTTCCTGAAAGTAATATAATTTCGATTCACAGACTTCATCAGAGCCTACGCCAGACTTTTTCGAATCCCGTATCTTCTTTAGTTCTTTCCTAAAGTTTGTCCTCAGCGAATTAAGCTTCTTCTTTACATCTTGTAGGTAACGTTTTGGTATTTCTCTCTCCTGTTTCCCCAGCAATATTGTATAGTCCTCCGATTTCTTATTTGTGTTGCTATATTCCTTTGCTTTCACCTTCCAGAGGGTTGGCATCCCCTTGTATGAGCGAATCCCTTCCTTGAAACTTTGGCTAGAGGTGATGTCATTGTGGTGGTAAGGTGAAAAGTTTATTGTCAATACGGCCCTCAAACGAGAAACTTTGTATTGTCAACTTAGATCCTTTCAATACTATTGAACGGCCCTTCAGCCTTCCCCCTAGACGTTCAATAGTTTTGACACTACGGTATATTGGTCAATAATATTTACCGTGTAGGGGCACCCTAATTAGAGAGTAAGCTCTCGGCCAGAATCAGTGAGACGGTTGGTATTATGGAGGTAAGTTGGGCAATAACAGTGAACAATAACCGGTCCTAAGTACCCGGCCAGAGATTCAGTGCAAGGTATAGCAATACGGTTATCACCAAACTTGTTTTGCTATTACATATTATGTGCCAATTGAGCTCCGATTAAGGATATTGAGGTTATCTATAGACCATCGTTGCTTACATCCCTTCGTTCTTCTTTGAAGGCATCATTTTTCTCTCTCTCATTCTCTCTCTCTCTCTCTCTCTCTCTCTCTCGATATATATATATATATATATATATTTATATATATATACATACATACATATACTTCTTCTTCTTTTTTCTTCTTTTAACGTGCTTTTTTCCCATTTTTGTATGGGGTATATATACGATGCCTATATATTTTGAAGGACTTTTGATTTATTTGGGGTAGACCGTAGTCTCGATCGGCTGCCCTGCCTGTCGTTCTCTTAGAAATATATATATATATTATATATATATATATATATATATATATATATATATATATATATATATATATATATATATATATATATATATATATATATATATATATATATATATATATATATACCAAGATGAAACATTTTGAAAAGCTTTAATACCTGCCTGGAACATTCAATATCATCAAGCGATTTAGAGTACATAAAAGTTTTTTTCGGGATATATGGCTTGCCTGAAGTGAACTGCATGCAGGAGCGGGACTTCAAAGTATATATTACACGTGTGAATTTTAATTGTCACTGATTCACCGAACTATTTGGTCAGTATCTTCTTAACAGATAGCAATTACATGAGAGTTCAAGTAAATTTGTATTTTAATGTCGGAATTTCATGGCTTTAGAGAAGAGTTTTTATGAAATAATGCAAACTTACTGATATGAAAAATAATAAAAAAGTTTTCATTTAATGCAAGAGAGCGAAAACCTAGGGAATACGACTAAAATTAGTTTCAGGTTATCCTTGTACAGTATGTATTATACCCAAGTGGATGCATCAGAAATAATCAGGGTCCGAAAAACTGCAGATGACAAACAAAAAATATATGATGAGTACTTTTAGACCGGATTAACCCAGCTGTACCATGGACTACAACAAGCTGCTAGAATACTGCATCATTTGTAGGATGATTTTGTTTCAGTGCTGCAAATTCATTCCATCAGTGTTGTCATAATCACAAATGCTTCCAAATAACTCTTTTTAATTAGAATCTTTCGTACACTACAATGTATATATCTCATTATTAAATCTCATAAGCTTGGCAGATTCACATCGTTGAATGAGAAAGGAAACATATTACAGCCTCGCCAGAAAACATAGGAAGAGGAAATAAAGAAAAATTATTATATGGTAGGTTCTAATCAAAACGCTTCTAATATGTAATCGAAGAGGAAAAGGGAGAAATTAGGGAATGAAGATGAGTACAGATATCCATTAAAAGAGATATTTGATAGTGTACATAAAGCGCAAAAAAATTTATAGAGCAAATATTTCCCAAAGGAATAATCTTGATGGTAATACTCCTATCAGATTACGGAGTGAATAATAAATCCCTAATTATCATGAAAATGGAATAGGATATTGTGACAAATCACGCGAATCACAATTACTGACAATGTTACCCGGATCTAAATATCAAAAGGGATAATCAATTCAGTACGGGTGTGCTTCGAGCACATTGATTAATATTTAAACCTTTGAAGTGACTGAGTTAAACATGACACGAAAAGCGTTCCATTACCATGATTGAAGTTCGCCTGTTTGTGTGTTCGACGAAATGGCTTTTGATTTTCCATCACGCTGCAAAAATGGCCGAAGGAACATAAGCAAATACTTTCTCGATGTGACTTGATATGATTTTAAACGAAACTGAACTAAAATAATTTTTTTTTTCTGAGAAAATTGCGTTAGATGATATTTGTTTTTGAGGCATTATATGTAAGTGTAAACTCGACCAGAGAAATCTCCTTAATGTAGTAAAAATGCTGCATAAATCAATTGTTGGAAAGACGACGGACAGAGAACTCCGTGAAATTCTAGTTTGGTGGAGTGAAAATGTCTTTTAACGGAAAGGCTTCAATGTTCAGATAGCGCAAGAGAATATAGAACTGTGCTAATTGCAGTGGCGTATGAATGGGAAGAATGCGCTGTTAATAAGCTTAAGGTGTTTGAGTATGGAGTGTCAGATATTGTCGGAATTATCTTTATAGAGGGAATGATAATACTACAATAGGTGAAGAATGAGTCTTACATATATACGTATATATTGCTATATCTTCCCAAGCATCCAAGCCACCATACGCTTAAATTTAAAGCTGGAAAATACAACAGTGCATTTTGGGACTGCCTGACAAGGAAGGGCGACGTATATCCCTTCAACTTTCTCTTCTCGAACATGTGACACTGCAGAGCCTTTTGTTCACAGACACGAGGTTGTGAAGAGAATAAGTCTGGCTGGAGGCAGAATAGAGCCGGCGAGGCAGATTAAGAGAAAGAACATTTGCCATGAACACCTGGATCTTGAGTCATAAACGATGCACACGCATAGGAAATGACATCTACCCCATCTACCTGTGGATGACCTAATTCCTGACCGAAGTCATATAAGGGCCTCACTGAAGGAACAAGAGAGAGAGACATTGCTGGACGCGAGCGAGACACATCTCCCCTTCCATTCCCGCCTCCTTCAGAGAGCCATGCCCTACCACGTGGTCCTATCTTGTAGGGACCCTTAGTATTCTTACCAGTGAAGCCCTTAGCCCTCCTCCGCTGCCATTACCCTCGCTGAAGCCACCTCTTCTACAAGGTAAAGTGATCTGTTGCAAAGGTTCTTCCAGTCAGTCACACTGTTTTAATTCTCGAGCTAAACCTCCTATTTCCATGTCTAAGTGCCAGTATTTCCGTATCAACCTTGCCTTGTTAGGGCATTGTTACTTAAATGCATGTGTTTAAATAATTACATAAAATCGTGTTTTCAAGGCTTCTTTGGGGCCCTGTGTGCTCGCCTTGTCCTATGCATATTTTACTGTGTCCTTACTGGCTTTTTATCCGTAAATCTCTTCGTTTACAGAGGGTTTGTTAGCCGTGGAAATCTCTCTTGACTGTGCCTTGTATCAGCATCGTCACCCCGACGGACATACCTTCAAGTTTTCCCATTTATAATTAACCTCTCAGGCCTTGCCTGCCTGATTAGTCCATTTCATCTTCTGTGAATACACGTAATTTTAAACTTACCCAAACATGTTTACTTCCAACTCCCTTGTAAGCAGAGCCCTCAGCTCGGTTAAAACTTCCCCGTTTTTCTTGTTTTTTACGATTTCATGAATCAGCAGCAGTAAGATTGTATACAAAAATCGAGGTAAGGAAAACATTCATTTAAGAGTCTATAACTGGCTCATGATAAGCATTTCCCCAGGTTATATATATATATATATATATATATATATATATATATATATATATATATATATATATATATATATATATAATATATATATATATATATATATATATATATATATATATATATATATATATATATATATATATATATATATATATAAAGGAGTATCATATAATTTACATATATTTTTGTTAAGAGGCTTTTATATGATATTATATCATCATGACCAGTGATATTTGCTTTTACAACAGTTATACAAGTATATAATTGATCATACGAGGTGAATGACTTGTCCATTTAATCTGAGTTATTCATTCCTTAAACGAGAAATATTTATACTTTGCGTAGTAAGGTAAAACAGAAAAATACAAATTAAATTATATAATTATTTATATAATTAACATCAACAATGGTGCAGTAGATAATTGACAGTGGGTAGAAAGTCGAACTGTAACGTAACATTAAAAACTTTGATACAGTGAAAATATAAGCAATAGAACTTTAACAAATCCTTTTGAATATATACAAAGAGCATCATTAAATGATAAGTGAATGTATCCTTTTCAACATAATTAAAGAACAACAGTGATTATAAATATTCCATTTATTAAAAAAGTATTTACTTTAATATTGCTTGTCAAGCCATCGTCAGTGTTACATCCTAATATTTTGTATAACCCCCTGAAGCATCAATAACTCGGTTCAGTCGTGTAGGCATTGACTTCACGAGGCTCTCGCATATGTTGTTACTATCCCTTCTAGGCCTAAGTGACTCCCAGATCTCCATGGCATGTAATATTAAGACATTTTTCGTCTTAATTTGGCGGTCATCCCAACTCCTGACCATGAGTGACCAAAGGCTTTCAATTGGATTAAGGTTCGGGGATTTTGCAGGCCAGTTAATCCTTATGACTTCTGGGTGCTCTCGAAACTATTTCTTGACGGTGCTACTGTTGTGGACTGAGGAATTATCCATTGCAATGAAAATGGGTTCGGATTCGGGAATTAAAAAACAGCGAACTGATGGAATCATGACATTCTGTAAAATATCAACGTATTGTTCGGCATTCAGCGTGTATCTAAGCTGGTTAAGGCACCTGGCCCACCGCCACACATCCACCCCCAGAGTCCCGCTGTAATATGTCCACTCTTCTTCGACTTCATGACACAGTTCTCATCACACCTGCATTGGAAAAGGATATACATACATAAATACACACATATATATGTATATAATATATAGATATATATACATAGCTGATGACTGAAATTTAGTTCTGAGAAATTATTCTTGAGCTCTAGGCCTAGGCCTATTACTTAATAATTATATGTTGTAAGTAATATAAGATGACTTTAATTTTTTCTTTCTACCTAAACAGTCAAGATTTATTACCTTATGTTGTTCAAGTGCTAGCAGTGTGCTCTTCCATGAGTATCTATTGAAAATGTTTTTCGTCACAAAAAATGACTTTGCTCCAGAACTCGGCATCATCAGCGTAGTATTCTAGAGCAAAACCCAACCTTTCATCTTTATGCGCTTGAAGCACGCAGTCTTTTCCTTATTACCTGCACTCCAGCATCACACCCAATTTGGTGTTTAATAACTACAGCTGTAATTATTGGTTGTTGTCGAGCTGCTTCAACTATTTTGTTATCCTCTTCAGCTGTGGTGCAGGGTGGTCGTCCTAACCTCGGTTTGTCTTTAAGCATCTGTTTCTCTGTGACGCTGAATCCACCTAGTAACAGTCCTTTTGTTTACACCGAATATACTGGCTATATCTCTGGCAGTCACGTTGTTGTTGTGCATTCTGATGAAAGCTCTTCGTTGTTCTTCGGAAGTTTCCATTTTGTGAAACAGATGCTTAGTCACACTCCTTACTGCGACACACCAATATGTTTATCCGGCGATTTTGCATTAAACCATGCAGTTGCAAACCTATGTTCCGAATTTCCTTATTTTATATATTTAAATTCTCCTTCATTTTTGTAAAAAAAAATTATATGTCAGTTCTACGTTTGGAAGGATATAAAAAAGGGATTTGGCAATCTGTAAGATTTATAACTTATAGCACATCCAAAATAGACAATGCAGGCGTGGCAACCAAACCGCCTACTTCAGTGCAGTCAAAATCCTATTATTCAATCGAACTGTATTTTAGTCATAGAATGGAAGCTATAGCTTATATAATATTTCTATTAACTACTATATCTTATTTGCTCACGTGAGATTTTTAACCAAATGATAATCTGATAATATCATATATGCCAAACACTGCCCAATTTTTTTTATTTGCAGAAAATAATTTTTTTTAACAGATAAATCTTTGAAAGGATGATAAGCTGATCACAGTTGGTAGTTCTGTTCCTATCTAAACATAATGTAATATTTCATAATAATTCGGACAAAATGAAAAAAACCAGCATCAGAAGAGGAATTTTCTTGCAGTTTTTTTTTTTTACTCGTTTTAATTGATTCCTCTTTTCAAGCTAAAAAAAAGTATCTCAAACTAATTAATATATGGACTATAAAAAAAGAAATATGATCTGAACGATATATTTCGTAAAGTGATGCAATATATAATAGCGCAATTGTAGAATCGTTCAAGGACTAATCTTTTTCCATCGTCCGGTAGCCGGCTACCGGACGATGAGAGATTAGTCCTTGAAACCTTGCAGCTTTTGCGAACAAAATCTCTGTTTTATACAGTCCTGTTTAAATGAGGACCTGATATCCTTCCCACACACACAATATATATATGCATACACACGTAGTTCCTCATTGGAGGGTTGGTATCGTTCTCGGATAGCACTCTGCTGGGCCCGCGTTCGATTCCCCGACCGGCCAATGAAGAAATAGAGAAATTTATTTCTGGTGATAGACATTCGTTTCTCGTTAGAATGTGGTGCGGATTCCACAATAAGCTGCAGGTCCCGTTGCTAGATAACCAGTTGGTTCTTAGCCACGTAAAATAAATCTAATCCTTCTTGGCCAGCCCTAGGAGAGCTGTTAATCAGCTCTGTGGTCTAGTTAAATTAAGGTATACTTAACTTTAACTTATATGTATACACACACACACACACACACACACACACACATATATATATATATATATATATATATATATATATATATACATATATATATATATATATATATATATATATATATATATATATATATATAATGTGTGTGCATATGTGTGTATATAAATAAATAAATAAATATATATATATATATATATATATATATATATATATATATATATATATATATATATATATATATATATATATATATATATATATATATGTGTGTGTGTGTGTGTGTGTGTGTGTGTGTGTGTGTGCATGTGTGTGTGTATATAAATAAATAAATAAATAAATATATATATATATATATTATATATATATATATATATATATATATATATATATATATATATATATATATATATATATATATATATATATATATGAGAATACACTTCAAAACCCATCCTTGTAATTTTACGCTTCATTAGCATAAAAAAGTCTGAATCAAATATAGAAATTGCGTGTGGTAATAAAACGAAATTCAGTAATATTAGTATTGTAGGAACCAAATAGATAATTAGGTTAATGTAATATGACGCCAGAGACAATTACAGTTAGGCAAGAGTCAACATGACTTCAAATAACTGCAGTACTAGGAGCCTCATACACATGACTTGGGTTACCTGTGAGAGAGGGTGAACATTTCTGGTATTAATTATAATGATTTCATGATACATTTATATGACTACTCTAAAGAAAACAGTTAAGACTTGCTACGAAATATTTGAAAGTAAAATTTCTTATTTTATAAAAGTATTTGCAGAAAACGGAACTTTATGCACCTGGAAATTATTCAGTATATTACAAAGTTTTTACATTTTGGTTTTTGAACAATGCCAAACACAAAAGGCATCAGTTACAAGTTTGAAATAAATAGCTACTTTAATTTCCGTGATTCACTTTGAAGATGTTAATCTTTTAAAATGCTCGTTTTTTTTTTTATACTTTGACGCTGTTGGTTTGGGAAGAAATTTAATAAACATGATACAAAAGGAGGCAACATGTTTAGTTAGATTGTTACATTGTGCTTTGGAAAAGAGTAGTTGGGAAAAAGTTGATAGTCCTGATAAATGTAATGGATAGAAGTATACAAGATCAATAACCTACCAACGAGAAAGTTCACGTAGAACATACCTCTAGTTAAGAAGGAAGTGTTAGAAATTCTTTAAGATATGAACATTACAAGGAAATTTTATATATATAAAAGCAATGGTGTGAAAACAATAAATTTTTTGTTTAAATGGACTGAAGTAGGAGGAATAATGAATCACTAGCAGATGCTCTCTATCGTTCGCATTTGCTAGTTCCCATATCCGTACCATACCCATACCCATACCCATAACTGTTTCATACCCATACCCATACCATACCCATACACATATCCATTCCATACCCATACCCATACCCATACCCATATCCATATCTGTACCATACTCATACCTATAACCATACCGATACCCATACCAATACCCATACCCATATCTGTACCATACTCGTACCCAAGCCTGTACCATACTGATACCTATACCCATAACCATATCCGTACAAATACTCATACCTATACCCATACCTATACCCATACCCCTAACCATATCCATTCCATTCCGTTATCCATAACCAAACCCATACCATACCCATACCCATACCCATATCCATACCATACCATACCATACCCATACCCATACCCACAGCTAAATTAATCCTTTTAATAATAGTCAGCAAAAGTCTACAGGCAGCATCAGCCCCATTTACCTTCCGGTCATATATGAACAACTGACCATATCTTGGTGTAGGTGCAGGAGCAGCTGCTGATGGGTTTTGAACCAGTGCTGATGCCATTGGACAGTTCCAGCATCACCAGGGGAGTGGGAAGGGGAGGGGATGAAAAAATAACAAAGGACAGGTCCTTTATTATGTGTGTTGAAAACTTCTTGAAAGACGTCTTCACAACTCCAGGGGATCTTCAGGTGGAAGGACTGGAGAAAGGAGGGATTATAATGGGGGAGGAGAGGAAGCTGGAGGGAGGCACAGATTCCTGTCAGATCCACACACAGAGAAGAAACAGAATCTGTCTTCGGAATCATTTCTTCCAGAGAAATGCCCATTATTATGATAAATCTTAAAGGGGAGGGAGGGACATCCTCATAACACATACAACATAGGTTAACAGACAAGGCTTTTGTAAGCCAAAGAAATTAATATAATAAATATTTTGTTTTAAAGTTCAATGACACATTTCATTATAAAACATCAGCAGGAGGGAACGTTTAAGAGGAAATAGAAGGGGAGGGGAGGGGAGGAGGAAGGGTAGGATGGGGAGAGATGGAACAGAGCAGATAGTGGGGAAGGGAAGGAGGGGAGGGACACACAGGATAAATATATTAAAGATTGGTTGGAAGGTGGGGACAGGGGGACAAAAAGAGATGATCATGCAGCAGTTTATTAAATTTTGGATGAGGTTGTCAGTGATAAATTACTGAAGGAATAAGCGAGTTAAATATTTGAAGTTCATGAAACAGTCACGAACCCCAGTAAAATACTGGGAGAAGAACAGAGCAAAGTTGCAGGATAAATATATTAGATTGGTTGTAGTGGGAACTGGGACATATATGGCATTATTATTATTAGGTTATTATTATTATTATTATTATTATTATTATTATTATTATTATTATTATTATTATTATTATTATTATAATATTATTATTATTATTATTATTATTATTATTATTATTATTATTATTATTGTTCAGAACATGAACTCTATTCATATGGAAGAAGCCCGCAACGAATATGGTGTTTATTTAAAAGAAGGAACAGTAAGTAAAAGGAAAATAAATGAATCATGGCATAACAGTTTAAGAAGGAGAGCTGCTGCCCAAAAAGTCCCAGTGCTCTAACAACGGAGTGAGCATTTCGACGAGTTCACGAATATAGAGAATATTAAATTTATAGAGGGTATTAATGAAAATGTGTAAATGCGTATGGAATTCAAGGTGGATGATGATGTGCATTTCAAGGGGTTCATAGGACACAATAACTGGGTTCAAGGATGTAATAGCCAAAGAATTAATGAAACCACACGTGAAATGTGGCACACAGAGGACACAGAGAATCGTGAATGAGGGAAAGCTTTCAAAGAAATGCCTTCTAACAATATTAGTTTCATTGACTAAAGCCTTGTGTTCATTCGTGTTTATAAACACTTTTAGTATAAGACTGATGAGTCTTAAAATATCGCTTCCCACTCCTCCTTCTTGTTCCCATATGCCCTGACGGTGCGACATCTGTTGGGTCTTGGGTCTTTCATTAGTTGCTTGTTCAACTGCTTCGGTGCTTCATAGTCAGCGGATTCGCGTTCACTCTCTGGATGGCTAAGGGAACGGACTTTCGTGCACAATAGTAAGTTCTTAAAAATAGTTGAGAAATGGCAAAATATTGAATAAAAGGTAATAAAACAAAAACTATCCCTTTTATTTTCCGTTTTTATAACATTGATCTGATTTTGTTCATTGAAAGGAAGTATGTTGGAGTTTTTTTTCGGTGACATGCACACACACACACACATATATATATATATATATATATATATATATATATATATATATATATATATATATATATATATATATATATATATATATATATATATATATATATATATATATATATATATAGGTGTGTGTATATATATATTGTCATATATATATATATATATATATATATATATATATATATATATATATATATATATATATATACATATATATATATATATATATATATATATATATATATATATATATATATATATATATATATATATGTATATATATATATATATATGTGTGTGTGTGTGTGTGTGTGTGTATGTATGTATGTATGTATGTATGTATGTATATATATATATATATATATATATATATATATATATATATATATATATATATATATATATATATATATATATATGTGTGTGTGTGTGTGTGTGTGTGTGTGTTCTTGTTTTTGCGTGTCTGTATCTGCACTGTTCATTTTTGAAAGAGGGAAAGATGTAGTCAAAGAATATCTGTACAATCGTTTTTCACCAGACGGATGAGAAAGCACTTGATGAAAACCTTTGCCTGTGTAATCAGGGGAGAGAGAGGAAGAGAGAGAGAGAGAGCAGCGTAGTTTACCCATGCTATAGATACAAGGAATAACGGAAATTTGAAGAGAGAGAGAGAGAGAGAGAAACAAAAAGCACGTGCGCACCGGGCTAAAAATAAAACCAGTCATCGTTTTTCGATTTCCCTTCTTTTCTGCAGACCGGATGCTTTCAAGATCCAATTTTGAAAGGTTACCTTTGAAGAGAGCGTTCGAATGCCATCGTAGTTCAAGTTCTGGAATATTTGAGCATCTAAAACTCAAAAGAGGATAATGCATTTCTCCATTGGCGTTTCCAAAAGCAGCATGTGGGATTTTAGTTAAAAGAAAAGTAATTATAAAGATGTTCACTTAGTCAAGTTATTATCTAATTCTTTGTTTGTGCCACTTCAGTGCTTTGGAATTACTTACATTTCCGCTTTCTGTTGGTTCTTTCGCCTCTTTTCCTGCTTTCTTTCAATAACAGATTTATTGCTTTGGTTACTTCATGTTTTACTCTTTTTATTTTCCTTGTACGTGTTTATTTTTCAAACCGTGCTGCGGAAATGTTGACTTTCCGAGTCTAATGTCAAGTATAAATACTGTCATCATAAGAAAAAATAGTCTAGTCTTCCAATGTGGATGTGAGTAAAGATGAACCTTTAGTAAAATTTTTACTCTGGTTCATTGGGCTTGAATTACCTTAATAGTCACCATATGAATAACATTTCTGCACACAAGTAGTCTGCGTAAGCTTTTCGTCCACAGGAATCTTGCAGGCCTTTCAATGGACCAAGAATACTTAAAACTTTTGTTGTAATACTTATTTCACTTTGGCCAACCCAACATTCTTAGTTCAGTTTCCACCAGCGCCACCATCTTCAAAATATTCCGGATCGCAATATGATCGGTTTATGTTATCGTTTTCTGCGCCATCAATCGCCACCAAAAGTTTTTTGCAAGTCGCGTATGATGTGGACAAACATTCGTCTGGCACTCATATTGGTTTACACTCGGTGTGCTATTCAAAAACTATGGATTAGACTCTAATATCTGTCGTTTTCTGTTATTTTTACTTGTCACCTCCTTCTCACTCCTCAACCCTCTTTCCTATCGGGCTGAACTTGGACTTGAAGGGCATTGGGGGTATCACTATTTATTTTAGCGACCTCGAAAAATATGGATTAAACACTAATATCTATCGTTTTCAGTTACTTTTACATGTCGTCCCCCCCCAACCTTTTCTATCGGTGATGAACTTGGACTTAAAGGCATCGGAAGTGTCATTATTCATCTCATTTCATTTGGCCACCCCAACATTCTCGATTCAATTTCCTCCAGCACTACCATCATCAAAATATTCCGAATCGTAATATGCTCGGTTTATGTTATTGCTTTCTGCGCAATCAGTCGCCAGTAGTAGTTTTTCGCAAGTCCCAGATGATGTGGAAAAACAATTGTCTGACACTCATATTGGTTTTAACACTCTGTGTGCTACTCAAAAACTGTGGATTACACGCTAATATCTGTTGTTTTCGGTTATTTTTTATGTCACCCCCTTCCCACCCCTTCTCACCACCCCTTTCTTATGGAGGATGAGCTTGGACATAAAAGGCATCAGGAGTGTCATTGATTCATCTCATTTCACTTTGGCCACCCCAACATTCTCGGTTCAATTTCCTCCAGCACTACCATCTTCAAAATATTCTGAATCGCAATATGCTCGGTTTTTGTTATTGCTTTCTGCGCCATCAGTAGCCAACAATAGTTTTTCTCAGTCCCAGATGATGTGGACAAACAATTGTCTGACACTCATATTGGTTTTTACACTCGGTGTGCTACTCAAACACTGTGGATTAGACACTAATATCTGTTTTTTTCGGTTATTTTTACATGTCACCCACTTCCGACCCTTCTCAATCCCCCTTTCCTATCGCGGCTGAATTTGGACTTAAAGGGCATTGGGAGTATCACTATTCATATCAGCGACCTCAAAAACTATGGATTAGACACTAATATCTGTTGTTTTCAGTTAATTTTACATGTTGCCCCCTTCCTATCGGGGATGAACTTGGACTTAAAAGGCATCAGGAGTTTTTATATATCTCAGCGACCTCAAAAACCAAGGATTAGACACTAATATCTGTCACTTTTGGTTATTTTTACATCTCAACCCCTTCTCAACCACCCCTCCCTGTATGGGGTAAAACTGGACTTGAAGGGCATTGAGTGTGTCACTATTTATCTCAGCGACCTTGAAAACTATGGATTAGACACTAATACTGGCATTTTCTGTTATTTTTACATGTCATCCAACTTCCCACCCCTTCTCACCACCCCCTTTCCTATCGGGGATGAACTTGGACTTCCAGGGCATTGGGAGTGCCACTATCCATCTCAGCAATCTGGAAAACTAAGGATTAGACACTAATATCTGTTGTTTTCGGTTATTTTTACATGTCACCCCCTTCCCACCACTTCTCACCCCCCTTCCTGCCAGGGCTGAACTTGGACTTAAAAGGCATTGGGAGTGTTACTGTTCATCTCAGCGACCTTGAAAACTATGGATGAGACACTGATATCGTCGTTTTCTATTAGTTTTACATGTCACCGTCTTCCCACCCCTTCTCACCCTCCTTCTTATCGGGGCTGAACTTGGACTTAAAGGGTATCATGAGTGTCATTATTAATCTCAGTGACCTCAAGAACTGTGGTTTAGTCACTAATGTCGTTTTTGGTTATTTTTGCATGTCGCCCACTTCCCACCCCCTTCTCACCCCGCATTCCTATTGGGGCTGAACTTGGATTTAAGGACACTGTTAGTGTCACTGTTCATCTCAGCGACCTCAAACACTATGGATTGATTCAGATAATAATATCTGTTGTTTTCGGTTGTCCTTACATGTCACACCTTGCCACCCCGTTCTCACCCCCGCCCCTGTTCCTATCGGGGTGAACTTGGACTTAAAGTGCATCGGGAGTGTCACTATTCATCTCAGTGACCTCGAAAACTATGGATCAGACACTAATTTCTGTCATTTTTTTTTTTTTGCATGTCACCCCATCCCACACCCCTCCCACCTTTGGTGCCATGATGTCTTACCCCCACAGTATTCTTCTCCAGGTATTAAGTCAATATTTTTCATTTACACAGGACAACCACATTTTGCTTCTAAAATCCAGTTTTTAAATTATCATCTGTATGTATAAAATTCCTGACTACTTGTAGAAGTACTTCTTTTACACTGAAGCCACAGAGATTCTGCTATCTTCCTGGCCTTATTTCGTTTTTATTTAACCTTTTCTGTCAATATACTACTTTTATAATACAGACCATAGGCCAAAACCTTCATACAAACCGAAAATCCTTAATACCACCATCCTATTGCAGACTGTTCACTCAGTTTCTTGAACTTGAATTTACCCTCTTAGTCTTGTCCTTTCATACAAGAGCATTAAGCTTCGAAAAGTATTGTGCTATCAGCCAGCACAGCACTATGCACAAACATCATTCACTCTTCATACTATTGAAAATTCATTCCTTAACTGCAAAAGGTCATGGGCATACTTCCTCTTTCCAAATTTTCCATCTTTACTCCCTCTTAGGGATACATTCTTATAAATCGGCCAGTCACCGCATGCGTTAATATACGACTGCAGAGTATATTTTTCTATGATTCTTGAAATTGCCACTTGGCTGCTTTGTAGTAAAATAATTCTCGGTCTACAAACTGTCATGATTTTCCAAGCAGTTTCGTTCTCAGTCTAATGACTGTCTGCTTGTTGTGATATTTAGAGTTGATGTTTGTCGGCAATTATGATTTTCTAATACAGCATCTGCATAAACGAAGAAGCATAAAGGTGACATTACACTGGTTCTTCAAAAATAAGGCATTCATGTTTTAAATAATTTTAACACCGAATCGGCTGTAAAGTATCTGAAAAAGGAAGCAGTCATAGCTGGCATTTAAAACTTAAAAATTGCAAATTACCAGTAAAGAATACAAGCAGGTGATTACCGCATGACTGTTTATTGTAGATATATGTGGAAATGTCAGCAGACATAACTGCAGTTAATCCAGTGGAAAATGAAAACGATGAGGGGAATATCCTTGAAATATATATATGTGGGTGTGCCTGTACAGAGAATGGATGAGGCAAGCATCTAGGATATTCCCACTGCGTCTCATTTTCCCCTGGAATAATATTTAAGTTATATTATATATCCACATATCCAGTATCAGCAGTCTTACGGTAATCACTTGCTTATATTCTTTACTGGTAATTTGCACTATTATTTTGTTAAGAAAAGTGTAGACAAAATGTTCATTTGGAATTGTTATTGCGAATTAATTTGAAATGTGAATCGGAGGTAAAACTAACATTAACACACGTTACACATATCCGGAAGAAAGGGGAAAAAGCGAAGCCCAACAGCTCCTAAGCAAGTGGACCTTTTTTGCCGATCGAGCTTCAGTCTGGCTGAATTCCTTCAGTTTGTGAAATGACCCACTTATAACCGTTCATCCTATGTACGTAGGAAAACTAATGTAACTCATCTTCTTCCGGTTATAACTTGGACGTTAGGACGCTACCTGGCAGCGCTGGATTAGTTAGCCTTTAGAAAAGAAGGTTTATGCGAAGAGTAGTGCTGAAATCTGCCAAGGTTATTCGCCATATATATAGATAATAATGGAAATTAGTGTTATTTTTTCCGTGTGTATCAGAGTTAGATGATAAGCTAGTCAGATTCAAGTATATACTGTATGTCAGTAGGCTAAACTAAGTTGTGTTTGCAGACACGCTGCTTCTGGCAGACCCCCGTACTCAGGGAAAAACTTTATATAAGCCGATATGCTGCATCTTTCTATACACCTCACAACCAACATCTTATATCCACTGGCATCCTGAGCTTCTTGAAACCCTTTACTCAAAGCCAGTGTCATAAAGCATTGTTTCCGAGTTGCAGGAACAGTCACACTTTATTTATGTCGCCAATAAAAGTCTGAGCATCCCTACCCTTTGTAGGATGTTATGGCCAGTGAGAAGTGTCTTTCTCTTACGCGTAACGTTAACTCTTCGGTGATATTAACGCAGGTTAAGGAAGCTGTGAGTTTTCCCTGTTAACCAGCTTGAAGGCAAAGAAGTAATCAGTTTATTTTACTTTATTATTTAATTTATTCATTTATTTACTTATTTATTTATAAATATTTTATTTACAAATGATGTATTTATTTGGCTTGTTTGTTTTACATATCATGTTTATTCTTCTTGTTTGTTTATTTATTTAAATTGTATTTTATTTGGTTATTAATTTATTTATTTTACATACGTATATATTAATTGGTATATTTATCTTTAATTTAATTTGGGTGCTTACATTTCATTTTATTATAACTAATTTTAGGTATTTATTTCCTTTATTTATTCTTAAATTATTTCATAGACGTATTTCTTTTTTCACTAATTTATTTATTCGGTGATCTATTTATTTTATTTTGCTTGTTAATTAATTTTATTTTATATATGCTATTTTATATATTTACTGACTTGTTTGTTTAAACTTTTTATTTCATATATATTTATTTTACTTTAATTATAAGTGTCCTATCCACTTTGTATTTATGTTCTTTTTCAAAAATGTCATTGTATTTATTGTTGTATTGAACATTTATTTCTATATGTAATCATTTTATTGATTCTAATTCTTCTTAATTATTTATTTTTAATTGTATTTACCTTTTGTCCATTTTATTTATTTATTTTTTGCTGATTTATTTTATTATTTATTTGCTTATATATTTTATGTTTGATTTTTACTTTTCTAAAACCTTAATTTTACTTAATTTATTGTTTACTTCAGTTATTTGATCCTATTTATTTTGTTCAAGTGTTTATTTATTTTTCATTTTATTTACCTAATTATAGCTATTTATTTACCTCATATATTCATCATATTCAATTTATTTAATTTATTTTTTACTTATTTTTTAATTTCTGTCTATTAATTATAGTTACTTCATTTATTTATTTAATTAGTTTCTTATATACATTTTATGTATTTTACTGGTATATTCAGTTTATTGTATTTTTGTAACCTCATATGTTATATACTTATTTATTATACTTATTTATTGATATGTTCTGTTGATTTACTTATAGATTTATTTTATTCATTTATTACTCATATATAACTGTCTTATATATTTTCATATATTATCTATCTAATTCGTTTTCTGAATGACCACATTTTATTGAATTATTTTATATGTATATTTATATATTTCATGCATTTATTTGGCTTATATATTAGTTTTGTTTATTTTACTTTAATTTAATACATTTTAATCATTGTTTTGTATTTTTTATTTTATAATTATATATATATATATATATATATATATATATATATATATATATATATATATGTATGTATGTATGTATGTATAAAGTAAAAAAGTAAAAAAAAACCATGGTCAAAATATAATAAAGTAAAATAAATAAAACTAATATAAGATCAAATAAATACATGAGCTAAATTAATCAATAAGTACGAATATATAAATGTAAATATAAAATAATTAATCAAACAGTGGTAATTAAGAAAACGAATTAGATATGTAGTATATGAAATTAGATAAGACAGTTAGATATAAGTAATAAATGCATGAAATAAATCTATATGTAAATGAATAGAATATAGCAATAAATAAATATAGTAAGTACATGTATAATATACGAGGTTACAAAAATACAACAAATTGGATATACGAGTAATATAAATAAAACGTATATAAGAAACTGATTAAAAAGATATAAATGAAGTAACTACAATAATGGACAAAAATTAAAATATAAGTAAAAAATAAATCAAATAAATAAATTGAATATGATGAAAATATGAAATAAATAAATGACTATAATTAGGTAAATAAAATGACAAATAAATAATGCACTTGAACAAATAAATAGGATCAAATAACTGAAGTAAAAAATAAAGCATATATATATATATATATATATATATATATATATATATATATATATATATATATATATATATATATATATATATATATATATATATATATATATATATATGTGTGTGTGTGTGTATGTATATATGTTTACAGATATATGTGTATGTGTTTGTAGATATTTATATATTTTTTTATTTTATTTTATTTACCAATTTATTTTGATTTATTCTCTTTTCTTATTTTCTTAAAATTTTTACTTATATTTATTTCATTTGATTTGGTGATATAATTTCGTTTGTATATTTGAATATTAGAAGTTTTATATGTATTAAATTTACCTTATTTATATGTTTTATATGTAGCATTTATATCTATATTTTTTTACTTAAATAATTAATAGACGCATATAATTGACCACAGATGCCAACTCCAAATATTTAATAAGAAATATGAAAGATGATGTTTTAATCATTGACATTTGTCTTAACTTTGGTTTTTGGTTTTTGGTGCAGTCCGTAATTTATTGTCTGTATATGCTTTTATTTAACTGACTTCTGCGTCTGTCTGTCTGTCTGTCTGTCTGTCTGTCTGTCTGTCTGTCTGTCTGTCTGTCTGTCTGTCTCTCTGTCTGTCTGTCTGGCTGTTCTGTCTGTTTAGGTCAAAACTTGTAACTCAATTTTCGACCTGTTCCCTTCGTCTGATGGACTTGAAATTTTGCATGGTTATTCAGTCCCAGTAACAGTGCAACCTTACATGATCAGTAGGTCAGCAGTGACCCCTAGTGACCCTACTGTGACCTCTCCCAGTATCTTAGGATTTGTATGAAAATCTTTGGATTTTTCATACCTTCTTTGACTCAGTAGAATAAGTT
>NC_089742.1:14019165-14061665 GCF_040412425.1 Macrobrachium rosenbergii
TGAGAAGGAGCAATCACCAAGTAAGAAATAGAATAAAAATGTGGCTTTACATGTCAGAGAATCAAGTGGTTTGTGCATTCCTTTATGCTTAACTGTATCCACGGCTAGCCTTGTGTACCTGGCAAACACACAAACTATAACTTGAGGAAACAACGGCATGTTTCACTGACAACATTGAGCTTCACCTCGATCTGCAACATCGAAGATAAATTCACTTCCTAATGGAGGTCCAATGCATCCGAGTGCATCGATCAGTCAGAGTGAGCGGGGCGTAATGGAAGGGCATTGCTCCCATTCTGGATCCTAATGCAAATCATCTTTTTGTCTAAGGTTGGAGATCGCTTACGAAGGAGCATAATGTAGCAGATTTCGGAACTTTGCTGTGATATTTTAAAGGAATTCTTTTGCGTACACGCATACATACCTAAACATACATATGAAATTATACACACCCACACACACACACACACACACACACACACACATATATATATATATATATATATATATATATATATATATATATATATATATATATATATATATATATATATATATATATATATATATATATATATTCCCATTTCTCAGCCTAATATTTGTGGGCAGAGAATTCCCTGAAACGTTGCTAAATAATAAATAAGTAGATAAAACACACACACACACACACACACACACACACACACACACACACACACACAGCGACGGACAGGAATCAGGACTACAGTGACACACTGTGGCCGACTGGTTAGTGTGTCACACACACACACACAAACATATATATATATATATATATATATATATATATATATATATATATATATATATATATATATATATATGTGTGTGTGTGTGTGTGTGTGTGTGTGTTTTATCTACTTATTTATTATTTAGCAACGTTTTGGGAATTCTCTGCCCCAAATATTAGGCTGAGAAATGGGAATATATATATATATATATATATATATATATATATATATATATATATATATATATATATATATATATATATATATATATATATATATATATATATATATATATTGTAATGAACCGCAGTCGGTTCAGCAGGTTCTTAAATACAAAAAAAAAGTACAGGACTGTAATGACTGGCAGAGATTGAGGTAGACAGAGGAGGAAGGAGCTGAACATAACGATAAAGTTACCTTAAACTAATTTATTATAATAAGATACATATTTACAAGTGAGTCAGGTTTGGTTCAATAAAGGACTGACATATAATGATGATAGAGGGGACAATTTTATGCAAATGAAAGAATCCCAAAGGAAATGATAGCTGAGAATGAAGGGCAAATTGCAACAGATGTACCGCAGCCATAAAAGAAACTCTATTAGACTTAATGAGTAGTGAAACATGAATTGACTTTCTGATGCTAAAATGTATCGGGAGCGCTTGGGATATGAAGATAGCTTTAAGTTTTAGAGAAATCAAGAGCGATTGCCCAAGACTCTCCATAGCTTCTTCAAACAGTCATTGGTTAAGCGAAAGGTGTTTGTGCAAATGAAAGATGAGTAAAGCTCAGACAACTAAAGCGATGAAGTTAAGGCACTCGTTGGTATCATGTGGTCAGCAGCCACCTTTCTTTAAAACGACGTACGGCAAATAAGGCTTGTGTGTAAAGGAAGGCCTCAGAGTGAGGCCCGACGAGAAAGTCTTGACGAGGCAAGTTACTCGAAATTGAATCGTCGAGGTTGCCATTTCCAAAATGTGAGATCCAGGCGTTCAAAGTTTTCGACGAACGAAGAAACAGTTATTATGTTGGGGTTAAAAAAGAAAAACTCACGAGGTATTTTATTCATCTGCAATTTAAACATAAAACAAAATATTGTTTACATTTACCCTGTATCTCTTGAAGTATGAATTACAAATAAATCATAACTGAAAGAAGAAGAAGAATCCACCTTCTTTTACTTCGATGTTTATAAATTATTTAGAAACTCACAATTAAATGTTCTAATTTCTATAAGTGTATGATTGTTTTCCTTGTAGTCGATATACTACATTGCAGAGAGGACGCAAATTTTCATGCTGAAATTTATTCAATACCTATTTTGAAGTTGCAGTATTTATGAAAAATGTTTACGTAATAACCCGGTATTTTAAAGAAAATGGTTATTTTCCTGGGAATGTTTTCCTGAAGTAAAAACTTATGTGCGATGAAGGACAAACATCTAAAGTATTGTTTATCATAAAGCTAACAGGGGATATTTTTACCCTCTCTCTCTCTCTCTCTCTCTCTCTCTCTCTCTCTCTCTCTCTCTCTCTCTCTCTCTCTCTCTCTCTCTCTCTCTCTCCCCATGAAGAATTGGAAAAGTATGGAAATTAAACCTAGCGTGCTGATGTCATTCCTTAATAGAATTTAATGGTTTAGAAATATGGGTGTATGCTTGTATGTGTCTGTAGGTATGTGCTTGTTTGCATCTGGCATACAACATGCAATATATTTTTTTTAATTCGTACTCTAAGAAATACAAACGCAGTCATCTGCATTTTGTCATGTGGCGCTTCTCAGGTTAAACAAAAACACTGTACGTTTGCATCTAATTTCAAAAGGGCTTTGGCTAGGTAATTATAAAAAAAAAAAAACGCAAAAATCAGACAGAAAAAAAACCTCAGAATATCTAACTAATATTAAGCAGTACAGCCGGGGTTTTCAACCTTTTTCTCCCCACGTACCATTTTGGGTATTTTTAATGTCAATAATGTAGCCCCATCACTTTGTATAAAGTAGAAAACAAAACAAATGCAGAAAAACATTCCATTGTGTATATTTGCAAGTACTGTACTGAAGGGAAGTAAGTACACAACTCTCCTAACATAACCAACAATATTGTAAACACAAAGAATTCCATAAAAATAAAGAAAGTTGTTGATAATTATTTACCTGTGGCTATGCAGTTAGTGGGCGGCCAGGCCCCTAACCCTAACACCCGTGGGGAGAGCGTACCCTCTAACTGACCCTTGGCGTACCCCCTGGGGTACGCGTACCCCAGGTTGAAAACCCCTGCAGTACAGTATTAGTCGATACTTACGTAAGTGTAAAACGGAGCAGACCTACAGCAGAAAAATAAAGATCAGAATAATACAAGAAACGGAATGACTAATTAGGTGGTCTTTCTGACATAGCCAATACAATATTGAAATATACGCCTACACACACAATGGATAAAACAGCGTTCACAAGAAAAACGTTTTCTTGATTATTTCCCTTTGACTGATAAACATCAAATGTGAGGAAATTCAAAGCTTTGAACTCCCTTTATAACAATAGAAAAAGGAGGCCTACAGTAGGTTTTGTAAAAAACAAATAAACATGTGGGAATGGTAAGGTGCCATTTATTTAACTTTTTCGTGAAAGATGACTGAATAAAATCCTGCTATAAATTTTTCTGGAAGTTAAAGAAGGAAAGGCGAAAAAAAAAATCGCGTCAGAGAAAAACAAAAATGCAAATAAATTTTGTGATGGTAAAGCAAAGCAATAATTAATCAGTTTTGTTAGGTTCAGTCGTATTGACAATAACAGGCGTTTTAATTGAAAATCCAGTTTCTGAAAACGTTGTTTGCATACAGGATAATCTAAATTATAATTATCCTCATTTGGGCTTCAGAAAAGTTGGCAATGGTCTGCTTATTTTTCCCTGCACACACACATTTATAATTTTCTTCAAACGGAACACATTTATAATTTTCTTCAAACGGACTTTAGCTGCTGTCCTGGCCACGACTGTTCTTTGACTTACCTCTTTTCTCATCAAAACTTCATTTGATATATTTACTTCCAAGTAGCTGCATGATTCAACCATGTCCATTCCTCCATTATCCATTCTTTCTGGTTTCCGTTTATTGTCACAGCCATAGCTGTTGTTCATGTTTACTTTCAGCACTGCTCTTAAAACCACTTCCGCAGTTAGCACCGTGTCCTCTGCAAACACCTATCACATCACAGTGCCTAGAAAGCATTTCTTATCCCACAATTTGTCCCTTCATCACCTGCCCTTTCTTTGGAGCTAATACCAGTGAAATGTAACGCTCTTTTCCTTTACAAACTTTTAAGACAAACAGTAAATCTCCTTTCTACATATGCTAAGAACTGCTTCACTCCTACAGGTTATCTTCTACAACATTCATTAATATATCCCTTCGAGTTACGTGACCTTTCTTTCTGGGTACATTTATCTCGATTAATGCTGAGATTTCTTGCACAACTTTCGTAGTTTATTGTTGATTTGTACATTCCTCCTTGTCTACATTTGCAATACTTTTATCCTATCGCTTTTGTTGTTTTTCTGTACAATTCTTTACTATAGTTACATAATATTATGCCTCAAAAATTGAAGCCCAGTTTTCTTTGTCACCGTTGCCCTAATACAGTAGAAGTAATATTCCTTCCGTTCATTTCTTCGGGAAATGACCCTCACCCAGCTTACAAACCGTAGTGGACAATAATTTTTTTTTTTTTTATTTAATTCAATAAAGTTTATTTACAAACATCACAGTTTTCATTTACACAACAATTTTTACAGTAATATTTGTTGTATACATAATAATTCGAGTTTCACTCGAGTTTAAAGGACTTCTTCCATAAATCCATCTGTTACAATTGATTTTAGTTTGTCACCATAAATGGATTTTAGGAGGCATCTGCAGTAATTTATTTTACCTTTGAGAAAACTTAAGGTTTCTATTTCATTGAAGTTTTTAACTCTACTTATCCATATACAATAAAGATAGTTACATATCAATAAGATTGCTGTGTTTTTATCTTTCTTTCTTGTAAATTCAAAGCCAAACATTAAAAGTTTTAGCCAATCTCTGTTCATAATAGAACACATTAATGTAAATTTATTCTTGAACCACCTAAATACATTATATACCTTACTGCAAAAATAAAAAAAAATATGCTTTGTATGTTCTGGTTCATTACAAAAGTCATAATTTCCGTCTTTTCTTGTTTTCAATAATGCAAGTCTCATATTTGTAGGCAACACCTCATGTACATATTTATATAAAAATTCCCATTCCTTAATATCTATTATTGAGTTGTTAATATTCTTCCATATCCTTTCCCAACGCAACAAAGGATAATTACTTTCAACAATGGCAGGAACTTTAACAAGTAAGACAGTATAAAAATTTTTACTTGTTACTTTTGGAAAATTTGGGTGTTTACAAACTAATCTTATTCTTTCCATTGCCGTGGAATAGAACATTGGAGGAACAAAGGATACATCAACACATGGTTCTGTTTCAGCCAAATAACTCAATCTGATTTTGTTATAATAAACATTCATAGCCCTTCCAAATAAGGCTTCTTTAAGATTTGTGGCTGCAAGTATAGAGGCAGCTTTATGATAAACACTATGTTTAAGCCACCTTCATATTTGGGTAAAAACAGAGTTGTCCTACGTATTGGCTGATATTTCCCCTTCCATAAGCACTTGAATACGATAGCATTTATTTTCTGTGCAGTGAATTTACAATAATAGCTTTTGAAAGATTGTAAGGTATCTATCTGATAACATGTTTATTGTTTTCTCAAGCTTGCCAATTACCAAATCCCAGTACTTTTGTTCAGTACTCTTTCTGTTTGACAGTAATGAATTCCCAGAATTTGTAGTTCATTCTCTCTTCTTAACCATGGCATTAGCCACTCCTGTTTGTCCACCCAGTTACTTCTCAAGAGAACAACTTTCTACCTTTGACGCGCTAAGTGTAGCTGCAGCATCTTGTTTATCCTTTCATTTATCCTGTGGAAATACTTCAAGTAATCTAATAACCATAGAAGTTCAGTCTAATTTTTTTTTTACAAAGCCAACAAAAATAAAATGAAATTAATTTCTGGTTATGTATAATAACACTAATTAATGTTTAGTGTTATGTCACGATCAGTAACGAGGCCTTTCATAAATTCCGTAAGAAGTCGCTTTCACGAAAATTACGAACGATTCTTTTAGGATATAAGAGGAAACGGCACTACATCATGTTTCATTCCGCCACAAAATTATTATGTGGCTTGCCTAACTAAATCAGTTTAATAAACGAGTCCGTTACGAGATATTTTAACGAGATGATTAAGACGAGAGATCTTAGAGTTCTGGTTTATTAACAAACGACAGTGGTATTTATATGGACTGCTGGCCAATCAGCGGCCAGGAAATTTACATAGTAACTAACAGACCAATAGTGCACATGCATTTGATTTTAGGCTTTATGCCTTCTTAATATTATGAAGTCGCGGTCCTCCGGCAGGTGCGCTGCAGGTGGCGACAGACTATCGGCAAAGCGTGGGAAACTTTCGGGGCGCAATATTTATGATAATGTTGATTGAAATATGTGTTATTGTTAGAGTGAAAAGTATTACATGTTCTTCGCAGCTGAGACTTTGTGATTTGCGGATAGAATACCTTCATATTTTTAGTGGTAAAATTCCATAGAAATAATAATTTGAAATCTGAACAAATGCTGTATATAATAACCAAATTTCTTTTAAATTTGACAGTGTGTGTGTTTGTGTAAAATTCTAAATATTCCTCTCTCTTTTTTTCCTCTCTTTTTATCGCTTATCTCATGTATAAAACAGCATCAGCTGTAGTACTTATGGAAAACTATTAAATAAGATATAATGAAACGCAGATGGAGATATGCGTTATAAAATATTCTCTTAATAATTGTTTTCCCAAGTGCCTATCACACAAAGTTCACTGACATAAGTTTTGGATTCAATATCTTTTTTCTGGGTACATTATATGAAGCATATGCTCAAAATGATTCATCAGTTTAATGAGCAGAAACACACACATACAATTACTGTGTATATATACACACACACACACACACACACACACACACACACACATATATATATATATATATATATATATATATATATATATATATATATATATATATATATATATATATATATATATATTTATGAAGAACTACTTTTTTCCTATACAGCTTTTTATTAAAATTCAACGTTAATTGAGCATTAGCAAGAGCGCAGTGCTCCGATAGAACTACAATATATATCCCCTTGAAGGTCCTTTCTCACCAATTCTAATCATAAGTTTCCAGCCACAAAATATTTTTTTAACTTAGACACCAAAATATCTGGTAATTTGGAGTAAGGCTTCTATTTCTTAAGAGAGGAATATTTGGAATTAATTACTTTAACTTTACTAAAAGTTGATATTGGAGGTCAAGCAATCTCATAAAAAAAAAATCCCTTTATTTTGGTTCCAGCGAGTGTCGATTCTCCTGTCCTGCGGCCTCCTCCAGTAGTTAGAAAATTATATCCCGGCTCTAAGGATTTGAGACTTTTACAGGCAAGAACCTCTGCTGGTTTCCAGGGTCTCATGCTGTAAGCTCCAACAGCAACTTTTGAAGTCATTAACTCACTTCTGGAATTATTTATGTTACCGAAGCACGCGGGTAGAGCGGAATTAGTAGCTTATTGAAATATCGTTTGAGCAACTTTCAGAAACCGGAATGAGCTAGGCTTTTCTATTTGGCATTGTATGTGTGAATAGTTTCTTCTGTTCCATCACCTTTAGCATAGGCAATTGAAGGTGTGCTGTTCTACAGTATACGTTGTGGCCACAGGGTCTGAATCGCCTAGAGTGTTCTAAGATTCACCGCTGAAGCGGGGAGGTACAGGGTCATTTAAAACATGAAATGGTTATGACAGATGAGAACGTTATCATAGGGAACAAGGTTTTACCCCGTCTGAAGGCAGGGTGTGTAAGGTTAACCTTAAGTGCCCTGGGTATAAGCAAGACTAGATTACAATTCTGGCTAATTTTGGATAAATAGTTTTTCGTTACAAATATACTGTATTAAAATGAAAATTCTGTTTGTTGCTTTTATTCATATTTTCAGATAATAAAACTTGTGCTCATGATGTGCATGGAAACTTCCTCACCCGAAGTGTACTTATCCCTTTCTAATTCACTCCGCACCCCATATTTTCCTTTCATTTCTTGCAACTTTTGTAAAAAAATGCAGAAAGTTACGAACACCCACTTTCCCGGTAACATGTTGATAAAGTAACATATATGGTTCTGGTTTTAATTGTTTAGTTTTAGATGGAAACTCCTATATTTTCTCATGGAAGCGATAAAAATCAAGTCCAATTTCAACAAAATTAATTTTTTTGCGTTTTTAGTAGTAAGCAATGAACATGAAATATTATTTATGTAAAACTGAGGCTATGGTAAATGTCTATGACACAACGCAAGTCAAGTTGTAACAAAGATAAATGTCACTAATCAGTTCCACGAACAATATAGCAATTAATAGCAAAAACACCATCAACCTTTTAATCTGTTAATCAGCATCCCATTTATAATGAGAATACAATCATTACCTGTTAACACAGCACACATAATAATGAATGTACAGTAATGAATAATGAAAATACATAGCCTGTTAACAACTGGCGTTCACATTCACTACAGTCAAAGGATTCTCAGCCCCTGCCAATTCATTTTGCATAAGGAAGGGAATACCGAAAACACAACAACACTTGCTCATAGCAAACATAATGCGTCAGCCATACAAAGTAAAAGAAATTAAAATGACTTTATTTTCCGCATAAAATACATCAGCTGTATCATGTAGGTGTAAAGTACATTTCTACATCAGAAAAAATGATAAAATCTCCCTAATTAACTCACTCAGTGATGAGTTTTTACCATTGTTCACTTGCAAAGGAAAGGCATCTCGTGACCAGTACATAGCTCCCTATAAACAGTATTCGTAAGCTGCAAACGAAGCAAACTCTTCCTCAATTCACAAACTTTCAATTGTTTCTCACTCTAAATCCTAGATATATGGCGAAGCTTATTGCCTCTTTTAATTAGACAGTCACATTTATTTCCTATATCCGTGTGATCAGAGACCCTTCATTTTCATTTTCCAATGTTGATGTTGCCGTGTTCCCGCTATACTCGTTTTATGTACAGAAATCCCTGGCAACTGTATAGCAATATTTGGCAACTGTACTAAACTCGTGTTCTCTTAAATAAGGGAGAGTAAATTACGTTAAACTGTACATAACCGTTGTTAAGTATACCAGTACATGATCATAACTATACTTTTAATATCATGATGATGAACATTTAAATGGTATACTCAAGTCCCTTTTTTTTCAGTTTTCGTCTCCATTCCGAGCTACATCCACAGGAATCTATCGATGCCCGAGCGTGTAAATTACTGCAGAGGTGAACAGAGTAACGTACTCGTATTATAGTAAAAAAGCGTCAAACAGAGAGAGAGAGAGAGAGAGAGAGAGAGAGAGAGAGAGAGAGAGAGAGAGAGAGAGAGAGAGGCTGGAAAGATATCTTTGTTTTTTAATCAATATATTTTCTCAAATGTCAATTAAAAGCAATTATATATATGCATCAGCTTTACAAAGTTACCAAGAAATACAAATGTCTGTATGCGCACATTGAAATGAGAAATGATTGGTATGTTCCATTAAGCGCGTATTCGAGTGAAGCGGAATGTGATCCACATATGGATCGTGTTGTTTTGGGATCACTTACAATAATGGTTACATAGGTTGTCACATATCCAGCCTTCATAAACCATATGAAAATAGATATGGGTGTAAACAATCGCCTTTTCTTGTCATGTGCGCGCAGAATCACTGATGTTGTTTGCTTACTAGAAGAGGAATTGTTTTTGTTTTGAGGAGAGGTGACTTGAGAGATTAAAAAAAAAAAAAAAAAACATAAAAAATTCCAAAGCCTCTCCACCACTTCGTATGATTGATCAAAGCTCTTACACACACAGCACCGACCCCTACAAAAACTGGTTTATCCCGGTTGATCTTCTAAGCACTCGCGAGTTCCGTGGATATTAATGCTTCATTGTAACATTGCTGTTACGCCTTATAGCAGGAATTTTACCTCTACAACTCCACTGCCTGTAACATTCAGTGCTGCTGCATTAAGTTTTTGAATATAGGTATCTCACCCTGTAAAACTTTTAACCATGCTTCCATGGATATTTTTTCCTTTATAAAAATCGTCATGTAATCATGCTTTTAAGGTCTTTAAATCTTCGTACACCAGATGTGCTATGCTATAAGTTCTTCTGAGCCTATTCTCAATTTTCCGTGTTTGCGTCAAAAGCGCTCAACTCTCGGTATGATTTTTATCGACCGTTCCGTATACATGCCTCCTTTTGGCGCCATCAAAAAATCTCCTGAGCTTTTGCTGCTTCTCAGCACAGAGTCTACCCAGTAACTCAACATTATATATATATATATATATATATATATATATATATATATATATATATATATATATATATATATATATATATATATATATATATATATATATATATATATATATATATACTGTATGTAATATTTACGCTCCAAATACATAATGTAAGTTTATATATTATATTATGAGTCTACTAATTCCATGCATTCACAATATAACCTGACACTTTGCACTTCATATGAGCATGGTCTGAATTCATCAGTGTTTTGAACTTCGGCATTCCGACCCCTCACTCATTTTAGCTGTTAATATGCAATACAACGTAACCTTTACCGCGGAGGAAGCTGCTCATTGTCACTGCACCCTGCTTGTTAAATTACTCATCGACAGAAAAGGAGTTCCGTTACTTGTATGATGATGTTGCTGTACTTTCAATTAATTGACAGATGTATGTTTTTATGCTCACCTTTATTTCCACTCCATAAACATATTTTCCTGGCGAATGGGCCACCTAACTTCATTCATTATATTATGGTCGGAAAGGCGTTTTTTGGGGTGAACGGGCTAATCATTCTTATGCTAGAGTTTGTTGTTCTGTAAGTGTATTAAAAACTACTTACTACTATTCGTTTTTTTCCTCATTTTTCATAACCTAATGCACAAACACACACATAAACATACACGTATATATGTATTATATGTATTTATGAATGTGTATGCATGTATGTATATTATATACATACATATATATATACATATACATATATGACTATTTATCACATCACCGTGATTCATATACAATCAGAAAGCTACAAACGTCCTTTAATATCCAATTCACTCTACCTCGGAAGAAATATATTTTCATATATGTTACCGAAGGGGAATTTTTAGGTGATAATAAGTCCACCGTCCCGTGGGATCGAACCAGCGACGGACGGCCGAATCAGGACTTACTGGTGACACACTAACATATATGGTGCGGATATAACTTATTATCATATAAATATATATGAAAATATATTTCTTCCGAGGTAGAGTGAATTGAAAATATTAAAGACGTTTGTACTGATTATATACACACACACACACACACACACACACACACACACACATATATATATATATATATATATATATATATATATATATATATATATATATATATATATATATATATATAAATATATATAAATATATATAAATATATATATATATATATATATATATATATATATATATATATATATATATATATATATATATATATATATATATATATATATATATATATATATATATATATATATATATATATATATATATATATATATATATATATATATATATATATATATACATACATACATACATACATACATACATACATACATACAAACACATTCATACATACATACAGTACATATATGTGTGCGTGTGTTTGTGCATCAGATGTATGAAAAATGAGGAAAAGACAAATACTAGTAGGTTGTTTTTAATACACTTACTGAACAACTAATTCTAGTATAAGAATGATTAGCCCCTTCCCCCAAAAAAAGAAGAAAGAAAATTGGGTGTTATGATGTCTTCTTGATGCACAGACACGCAGGTAGAAACTAGTAGAAGCATTAGGTCATTTAACTACGTGTCGCCCTTCTTACAAAATCTGTCGACTCGGTAAGTGTCACTGACAGAGTAAATTCATAAGTGTTATTTTTAGAACTAACAACAAAAAGACACCCATTGGTTTGCATAGTCAGAATATTTATATCACGTTTAATTATTGCAATAGAGATTGCTGTAGTTGTCATATCATTTTGTAAAAGAATTAAAAACTTTCATGGGAACCATCACGTTGTTAAGATGCACTGTCATTTTTAAAAGTAAATTAGTGGTGTATTAAACCTTTAGGTATCAAGGTCGAAGTCTGCGAGATAATCTAGTTCTAGTATCCAAGATCCAGATTTCCAAGAGTAGCAGTATTTTATATATATATATATATATATATATATATATATATATATATATATGTATGTATATGTATATATATAAATTCTTATGCGTTAACTGATGAAATATCAATCACTCTCGATACGTCCGCGTATAAGATTTACAAAGGAAGAATTTATCTTTCCGACTTGAACCTTTTCTCCTCAAGAAAGTCTCTCTCTCTCTCTCTCTCTCTCTCTCTCTCTCTCTCTCTCTCTCTCTCTCTCTCTCTCTCTCTCTCTCAGCATATATGTATGTAGTATTATTTTCAAAATATTTAAAGATTATATTCAAAATGAATTTATTTCGCTTGATTGTAATGAGCTAATGATATTGAGTAAAAGGTCCTCTTTAACTATTGAAGTCCCTCGCTAACTTGAGAGCTTCAGGTTTCTAAATGAAATTTGACATGAATATGACCTCGTGTGCTCATCAGGCGTTAATTCATTCTCTTGTTTTAAACTATGACAAATCTATAGGGTTTCTTCTTCTCTTCCTAATAGCAATTACACGAATTAGCATCGATCCATCTGTGAGATCATTGTGTTAACTGCGTGGTTAAAACTTTATTTCCATTTTGAAGTAGAAATTCTCTTCCAGACAATATCAAAAGGAATAGTTAAACGCTCCTGCACAATATATATATATATATATATATATATATATATATATATATATATATATATATATATATATATATATATATATATATATATATATATATAAAGTACGTCGCATATGTGTGTGTGTGTGTATGAGAGGGAGAAAAAGTAGGTAGAATGAAATTGAAAGTTTACATAAGATTGACTGTTGTGTATATCTACCGATGCTGTATATTAAAAGCAGAGGTACTCAGGAACAAAGACCTTATGCAGATTGAATGTGGTAAGATATAATATAAGAATATATCAGAGAGATGTGTTATAAGCAACTTCTGTCTTTCACTTTTATACGCCAATATTATATAATCCATTTAGAGACTATAGGGATGTTGAGGGACCTCATTTCACAGTCTTGAAATTTAAACTTTTAATTTTATTTGGACGAGTAATGTTGATATTATTTGTATAAATTATGCAAATTTATTCAAATGATCTGAATTATATGTCTGTTAAGTATTATAAAACAGCGAATGTACGCAGAGACAATAAGGGATTATTTGAAAATTGTTATGGGCTACGTGTAATCGAAGTTCAGATTCTGGGGAAGCCATTTTGCATGGCCAGAGACTTTACTATGCGATTCTTATTCCTGAAGTTTAATGAAGACATCATCATTAAGAAAAGTCAGATGGTTTAAGTTTTGACCGCTGACACAATTTGGCTCCAAAGATTGCCTGTTTTCCTGTAATCACCACAAACAAGTTTCCTCTCCTCATTGCTAATTGCTGCATCTTATCTGCTTCAAGCGCGGTTATTCGAAAGTTATATTTCAAAAGGTACCTTTTTGGTAGTCTCTTGAGTCATTTGCATTAAGTTTACAGTGGTGCTTTAGCGGATATATTCCATTCTTTCGAAACAGACTTGACAGGGTTTTGAAATATTTTAATCAATAAAGAGACGAGGGCATATGGTAACGCAAAACGTCCAGTATTTTTTAGGAATACAACGATTATTGAATTAAAGAATTTTATCTGAATTATATTTAATCTAAAAAACGAAAATTTGTAGTGGGTTAGCGAAGTCACGGGAAGATTTTAGTTTTCATTCTCTTCAAATACGATTCAGTCTTTTCTTCAGATAAAGCATTTCAAATTCCATGTCTTATATAGCCCATTCATCATGAACATGAACAAAATAACTACACTGTAATTACTAGCATTCTGATAGGCTGCGAGAGATTATGCTAGCCTTGCAAGTGTAATGATTTTGATCTACATTTCACTGCAAAAGTTAATGTGAGTGATTTTGAGTTTATAACCACAGTAAATTGCAAAAATGATTTTATTTTACCAAAATATATTTTTTAGGTGGTTCATAATAAATTTTATTTCAAAAGATAATGCAAAGAATTATTACAGTATAAATATCAGTTATTATAATAAGTATATCTCTGAAACATCACTTGTTCCATCGGGGTTTCACGGCATACCAATTTAACAGAAGGTAAAATGAGTGATGAATAGCTTGAAGCGAAAACTTTTGCGTATCATCATTAGTTCTCCTCTGCTTTCGCAATTCATCCTGTGCGAGGCAAAAAGGTATAAGAAATAAATCAAATGATTCTGGGGATTCATGAATTTGTAAAAACTGAAGACTAGTATTTATCATGATTAGAAATGGAAGGGCGGAAGGGATTCGTACACAGAATTTCAACTTCCACCCGTATTTATGAACAAGAATTTTGATGTTCAAGATTTCCTCCAAAAAATGTGTTCACTTAACCTTCCAAGTAGGAAATTAAAACCACGCGAAGAGCATATTCCACCTGCCACTGATAAAACGGTGAAAAATATTAATCTATGCTTAACCGACAATTTTTTTTTCTTTAATGGTAACTTTCATAAGCAAAATTCGGATGCGCTGTTGTAGACTCTCCAATCGTCAAAACATAATACGGCTTAGATACGTCAATATGAAACTTCCACATTCTGAGATAACATCCGGTAGATCTTAATGCATTTCTCAGTAAACTTAATATGTTAGTTCTAGTTATTAAAACCAATACCTAATGACAAAAGACGGCAAATTGCCCTTTGCAGATGCTCTTCCATAAGAAGACAGCAAATATGCTCTTAACGTACAGCCTATAGGATGCAAACTTTCACATTCTTTCATCTGTTTCCAAGGTTATTATGACATTGAGTAAAATTTATCGAACAGAATTGAAGGCAATTCTTCAAAAATTATTCATTTGCTTTATCCGGCAAATTTCATCGAGGAAGCCATGAAAAGGGAGAACCAAACGTAGTAGTTAGCTAAAGTCGACGCATTTTAAGAAATCTCACTTGGCCACGCCCCCTTCCCCTGGCACCGTAGATAATGCATGACATTATCGTACCGCACTCTCGGACGATATCAGTTGCTGCTTGGCTATGACACTGATAACATCGGAAGGGAAAGTTAGAGCTTTAGGAATTATAGGAGAAATAGCAGACTGGATCGAAGACTGGCTAAGTAATAGAAAACAGACAGCTGTAATAAACGGTGAAGAATCAGAATGGGTAGATGTGGCAAGCGGAGTTCCTCAGGGTTTTGTCCTTGGCCAGCTCTTATTTTTGCTTTACATTAGTGACATTGATGTAAGCTTAACTAGCAGGATAGCGAAATTTGCAGACGACACCAAACTAGGTGTAAATGCAGCAGATCCAGATACAGTGGAAAGTTTAAGAAATGATCCAAGGAGAATAGGAGAGTGTTCAAAAAGATGGCAAATGCCTTTTAACTTGGATAAGTGCAGAGCGTTACAAATAGGAACAAACAACCCTCATGCCAACTACATGCTGCTTGGGAATGACAAAAATAGTGTGAAACAAGAAGAGGACCTTGGAGTCATTATTACCAAGGACTTAAAATCCACAAAACAGTGCATAAAAGCTGAAAAGAAGGCACAGAAAGTAGTGGGATACATAAAGAGGCAGTTGAAATACAGAAACAAGGAAACGGTGCTGCAGCTCTACACATCCATAGTTAGACCTCATCTTGAATAGGCAGTAAAGTTTTGGTCACCAACACTAAGAAAAGACTTAAATAGTTTATAAGGGGTGCGAGCAAGAGCCACAAAGTTAATTCTATCTAATCAGGCAAATAGGTTACCAAAGACGACTGGAGAACCTGAACATGTATGGCTTAGGAACACGACGATTGCAAGGACAACTAATAGAAACATTCAAAATACTGAAAGGTATAAAATAAGTAGACAGTAATCTCCTCACATTAAACGAAAACCAGACGAGAGATAATGGATGGAAACAGAACTGAAGAGATACAACACTTCTCATTGTGGGAACTTCTTCACATACAATATATGTGACACATGGAATAAACTGCCACCAGAAGTTGTAAACGGCAACAGTGTGGAAGAGTTTAAAAGAAAGCTAGACAAAATCATCAGAACACTGTTAATGAACAGTAAAACCTGCTCCTAGAGATAAGTGAGCACATGATGTCTACTCGTATGGGCTAATAAGTCTTTGAGACATCCTAATCCCTGTAACTCTCTCTCTCTCTCTCTCTCTCTCTCTCTCTCTCTCTCTCTCTCTCTCTAGTTCTCTAGAGCTTTCTGCATGCTGTTGGTCAGACTCTCCGAGCCGCCAAAGAAGAATTAGAGGAATTCATTTCTGGTGATAGAAATTCATTTCTCGTCATAATGTGGTTCATCCCAGTCCGAGGTCGCCACGTAAAAAATAAGTCTCATTATAAGAAGAGCTGTTAACCAGCTCAGTGGTCTGGTTAAACTAAGATATTTTTTTCACTCTCCCTTTCTGTGCGTCAGTGACCGCTGTAACTCGCTCATCCCAGTCCGAGTCGGCTCATTATAAGAACAGCGCTGCCAGCTGTATGAGTAATATCGTGAAAGAAGGGTGCGGGTTAGCCTGGGGTGGCCGGGTGGGGTAGGGGGGATGTGGCAGTGGCCAAGAGATATTCTTAAAATGCATCATCTGTTGTTAATGTATATTTCGATAAAAACCAAGGTGATGCCGATGTTCATGAAATACCATGAAATTGCTGTGATGAGATTTACATAATGATACCGGTTGATTCTTCGCACAGAGATGACTGGAGCACAAACGACCAGTAAGATATTGTTCAGAGATCTCAGGGATTTTCATCCATATAAGGGATACTGATCACAGCATGAATTAAAGAGATGCCAAGCTGATTTTTTAAGGTAAATGGTAGTACAAACAGAAGATTTTGCCATCTGCCATCAGTATTCATACTGGGAATTTATCAATGGGCAGTGGAGAGCTGACTTTAGGACTTAATCTCAAGCAAGAGTCAACGAATTCCACTCGCCTGACTCGACTTAGGATGAAGATAATACTGATTAAAGCAGAACTGTGTTTTGAGCCCTTATATCACAGGGCCAGTAAGTTAACATTTCTAATCGTGACATTCGTTATTTTACACCAGAGTCCAAATCAATGCTTTAGCTATCAACCTTCTGTCTATATTTGCCAGCGAATAGGGATGAAGGAGTGTCAGCCGAAATAAATAATTTTTCTGCGTCAATATTTATCTTATTGGCTATTAAAAAGGTAGGGAGAGAAAGCCATTGCAGGGAATTTAATTATACAAAAGAATATAATTTTACCACAGCATTATAAAAATATGCTATAATTTTACCACAGAATTATGAAAATATGCTAATCCAATTAGCTGTTATCAAAAACATATAGAACTATTCATTAACTATATATTAAATTTTCTTACGAAATGATTTACAGTAAAGGGTAATTGCTTCCATGCGGACAGGTTTTAAATAATACAATAGGTGTTAAGATAGAAGGGAGACCTGCAAAAGTATCAGTAAGTGTAGGTAAAATGTCAATATTCTTTGTAGAGATCTGTATAATTTCCGGATTTCTGTCATTGAAAGTAAATTAAAAAAAATATTAGCAACAAATAAGAAAGGAAGGCATGCTTTGGAACTTCAATTTCACTTATTCTGAGATTTACAGGATCAATTATTGGAAATAAATAAAAGAAATGAAATTATTTGAAAGAAATAGGAAAGGAAGGGCCATACTGGGACCCCAGGCATTGGAAAGCAATAAAATGAAGCAAAAGAAAGGAACGAGGCACCAGAAACGTATCGCCTGTCGGAGTTCCTCTATTCGCTCTGTTAATTCTCAGATCCACCGAAAGAAATGGGTCGCCTTAGAGACACCGATTGGTTGCTGACTGACGGTTATCATTGATAAAAGTCTTGAACGTTTCTAAATCTTTATTGGAAGACTTATATCACTGGTTGGACCCTTGACAATATACTAAGGAGGAATGGAGATAGGAGGAAAACTGAGGGAAGCGGCGATACATACTCTGAGTTGAGATAGTAGGAGAAATATTGAAGGATGGCGACGATAGAAGACGAGTTAATGAGAAATCAAGAAAATCGTGATTCGTTCCATAATACCTGATTTAATTACCTCTTAAGAACACTATAAAATCAATTATATAAAAGAAAACAAATAAATGAAACAACTGGGCAGTATTTCCCCCAGCCGGTCATAAAGTACTAAATCCTTCAGATTTTATGAGAGAGACGGCACCAGGCCCGATAAAGTATTGCTTCTCGGTCGACATCAGCCGAGTTATAATGTCTGGAATTGAGGAGACATCTGTCGCACAGCTAAACTTCCCACGACTTTTGAAACATAAAAATATGTGCGGGGATCCATTATTTTCAAAATATGCAAGTAACTTCAACATAAAAATGTCTTCAGTAGAATAAAAAAAGTATTCAAACGAAGAATAAATAAAATTCTTTTCCTGCTATAAAATTTTCATTGCTAACAAGAAAGTAAAATATATGAAAGGATTTATATAGTGATTGGAAAACGCTCTCTCTCTCTCTCTCTCTCTCTCTCTCTCTCTCTCTCTCTCTCTCTCTCTCTCTCTCTCTCTCTCTCTCATTTCGTCGACTTCCTCTTCCTTCATGAGCATCATAAGAAAATATCAAGTTTTGAAGTAACGATAAACGTATAATGATCTTGTTGAATGCGTTTTAAGGAAAATTCTCCCATGCCTGAATAAACAAATATTTTCTGAGCCTTTGTAACTTTAAATTTATTTCTAGGGACATTTCATTAGAGATTCGTTATTTCAGCTCTTTTTATAGCTTGGAAAGGTCTTCGAGATGAGGATACTATTTTATATTTAATAGTTATCCGAAATATTTATGGGTTTCCTTTGTTTGAACATGATTCTAGCAAATAATTTTGTATTGTAATGGTCTGATATGAATTTAATCCTTTTTATTTTCGTAATACCACCTACTGCACTTTTACTGTATATTTAGACATTCTCTTCTTTTGAATTGTATTTATATTTGAATTCGCGTCATTCTCATACACAATTGACGGTGCAAAATTTCATTAATAATGACAAAAAAAATACCACTAATTTATACATAGAAGCAGGTTTTTATTATATCAAAGAAAAATTGTCATATCTAAAATCGATCTTTTTAATATAAACTGCTGTGCAAATATTGTAAACTGTTAAAGGCAGTTAAGTTGGTTTGGGCTGTACAACAACTGATTACAATTAATGTTCATCTTGAAAACATTTACTCATCATTTTGGCGCGTCGCAGTGAAATATTGATGTTAGTTACACTTTTATTATCATGAGTTAGGATATGTATTTTATATCACTAATCACAGTAATATGTTCCACACGTAGAAAAATGTTCTAGAATTTTGTGTTCGTGCATATCTCATTGAAAAAGGATTCGGCCCAGCTTTCAGTGCACATTCACATGGTAGTGTTCTCCAATCTCATAATGTACGCGTATGTACAGTGCATTATGCTCTTGTTTCACAACCTATTTCACATTCTAGTTGTATTTTTAGAGATTGTTTGCAATATATATGTTATTATTTGGAAATCTCACTCACGTGATTTTTTTACGTCCGATTCATGTGATGAAAATTGTTATCATGATGTCTTACCATAACTCACTAAAGAAACACAAGGATTTCCCTGAGTTGCAGCTGCATCTTGTATATTGTAAAACAACCAGGCATTAGAAAATAAATGCCTTGAGTGTGCTTGGGTGTACTAACGTCTGGGATTCGTATTAAGTTCGTTTTATTTGTCCTGGCAATTGAAGACTGCTTTCCTTTAGGAATCGGCTAAACACAAACTTTTATAACATTAAATTTACAAATTTTGCTTTAGATTATGACGGGTGGCGTTGGTTAGGGGCTGAGTGGTTTGTGTCCTCGTATGAGTCTTTTCTGTTTCCAGATAACGCTTAGAACATCTCTTATATTTGTATCATATGTGCGTGGCTACCTACAATAATTATTGTCCTACTAAGCATTGCTGGGGGATTTGGGATATGGCAACTTGTTGTCAGAGGCTGAAATAAAAGTTACTTTTACTTACATGCATTTAATAGAAAGCGTTGTGATGTGAAGTAAGCTGACTTACCATTGGGACTTCAAATAGGATATTGAAGGATTTGTCCAGTGCTTCAAGTTGCAGTGACTTTGCAGGAATTCGGAGAATTAATACCATGAATTAGAAAAATTAAAGTCTATTTCGACAGAGAAAAATAGCCAGAATCATTTCAGAAGCCCTTGATTCACTTATTACAACTTTTTCAAATGTATAATAAAAAAAAAAGTAAATGAACATACATTATCACTAAAGCATTATAGGTAATTTAATACCTGCCCAGGTATAGAACATTAGTAATCATCATCGGGACTGCTACATAATTATGTTTTTTACTTGTTCAAGACAAAAAAGAGAAGAAAAAATATATATATATGCATGTATGTACAGTCACTCAAAAATGTTTTGCAACATGTTCCAGAAGTTTTCGTTCACCTAACAGTAATTTGTTCTTTTGATATTTACAAGGAAATGTAATTTTCTTATTCGACTTTGGTTATTAATCATACGGTTAACAATATAAAAAAGAATGGTGAGTGAAAAATTCATATTACGAAAAAGGACGAAACATTTTGAAAAATTTCACTTCAGATGATTGGGCAAAAGAGTCAAAGAAGAAACTATATTTCGAATCCAGATAAAACCTTATTGACTAATAAAATAATATTGAATAATCATCAATGAAATTATATATAAATAAAGAAAGAAAGATTTCAACCATTATTGTTATCAAAAACAAAAAAGAAAAAATCTCATAATGACGTATGTTATCGTGTGACTCCACACTCGGGGAGGAAAGTTAAACTAAACTGTCTTGTCACTTGCACCGATAAGATGGCCACCAGACTTAGCCGCTCCACAATCATTAGCTTGCATAAGACTAATGTCTCTATTGTGGATATTGCTAGGCAGCTTAGTTAAATAAAACAACCATGCATAGAGGGATACAACAACAGAGAGTACGAGGAAATATGATAAATTCATTGTAAAAAGTGGAGGACGACCCCATTGTCGCACCACTGTTAAGGATCATCATCGGATGATCACTGAAGGAGCTCCGCCTAACTACCCTGACAACCGCTGTTGCTATAAAGAGAGAACATTACGCTCTCCCTTCAAGTTGCTGCTCAAACCATCTGTAACGGGCTACATGAGACCAAGATATTATTTCACCATACTCCTGCCAAGAAACACTTCATATCAGCGAAACACTAAGAATAGAGGCTAGAGTTTGAATTATAATATAATCCAGTGGCCGATGATTTCTGTATGAGTCATCTTTTGCAATGAGGAGGAGACATTCTCCGCTGATGAGCATGGTAGTCCTCTTCACTGCTGGCATTTAGCATTAACTAAATTGATGTTGAACTTCTAGCCAATTTTAATTCTTTAGAAACTTAGATAATAAGAAATACAAAATTAGGCATATATATATTCAGTTAACTTCATAAGAGGCATCAAAATGATAGGCCTAAGAAATTAGCAATGAAAGAAATGAGAAATTACACATGATAATATATATATATATATATATATATATATATATATATATATATATATATATATATATATATATATATATATATATATATATATATATATATATATATATATATATATATATATATATATATATATATTATATATATATATATATATATATATATATATATATAAAGAGTAGTAGCCAAAATACGCTAGGAAACTGTTCTCCTTTCCTGCTTTGGGTTGGTTTGAACCTTTGAAGGTCGGGGTATAGGGGCTCAGAGAATATAATAGTTTGGGGACAGTAATCTGGCTTTGCACTGTTTTCTTTGGTACAGGGAAGTAAGATCGTTTTCTATGATATATCCGCGTCGGCGACCTGGGTCAGGACATCGCCCCCCCCCCCTACCCCTGTCCAGAAGCAATAAAAGGTCAGGGCCAGGACAGCTCTCTCTCACACGCGGTCGCTAGTTTAAGCCGAGAAGTCACATCTCAGCGGTCTTGCCCTCTGCCCTCCTTTTCCGCTCGCCGCCACGTGGAGCCCATCGCCGCCCTTTGTGCCCCGTGTTCCATTCCACGTGGCCTTAGAAGACTGCAAGGGGGATTGCAAGTCTCCCAAACGCGAGCTGACATTAAACGGCGGCCTGTTCATCATCCCAAGGGCGCCCTTTTCCGCCCCAATCTACGACTGGAAGCAGTACCTTGGTGAGGGAGGCCCTTTTGTCCACGCTCCCACACGTGGTTCTCGGCAGAAGACGTCGTCATCCCTACGCCCCTACAAATGTGGTAATGTACCCAAAACGAGTTGCTAGTCACGATTACTTAGCCCTTTGCATTTATTAATTTCTGGGCCTATAACTTTGTATTCCCTGATATTCCTTGGTTCAAGCCAGGCCCACGTGTTCACAGCTTCTTTCCTCTGAGTCACAAGTAACGCCTCGGGGAGTCCTTGGCGCCTTCAGTGCACCCACGAGTAATTCAATCCCCAAATTCCAGCATTAGATGTGTAACGTGGGTCCAAATATCGTTTCAGAAAGACGCCTGTAGCAGAATTATCCTTGGTCCGTGTTCCTGGCATTCCCAAGCTCCCCCCCCCTTCGGGAGGACTTCTATGGCAGTAATTTACCGTGTTTTCAGTTAATTTTCCTTTGACCTTGTGTGCTATCAAATATAACTATTTTTATATCCACGTGTTTCACGCATTTCCCCTAGTGAAGAGCCCTCTGCTCCGTGTACTTTTTTTTTTTGTGTTTTATATGTCCTGGGTATCTTACAAGGCCATTTTCGAGTAAAGTAATAAGTGTGGAGTCATAAGATCCACCTGCACCAGGAAACATATAAAAATGGCGACCTGACCAGTGATTCTCGTAATGATTGCATCCCCCCTCCTCTTCCCCTTTGTTGTTTGTGTTGCAATTTGTGAAATCAGCAATTAGCTCAGCTAAGCTGGATACGAGACAGATTACGAACCTTTGAAAAGCTAGTGCAACAGGCCAAGGAAATTCTGCGTAAGTAAACTGTGTTTATTTAGCGTAGGACGCTTTAGAAAACGTGACTAGTCCTAGGAATTTTTTTATAGTAGGGCGCATGTCCGAGGAAAACGAGAGAGAGAATCGCCGAAACTTAGCTTTGGAAGCCTTTGCACGCGGCTTGCATGCCATTCAATTAGGTTATACAGGTGATAAATCATTAAAGGAATAGTGCGCATATTCCTCCTGTAGAAACGAGTGATTTCGAAACCGAATCATTAGATATAGGCGCGAGACCTCGACGGCAACCACGTGTTCGAAAGTCAGATTAGCATTGCTGACTCGTTCCCTCTCTCTCTCTCGTTTTAGAAATAGGAGCGAAAGCGTATATTATACGCCCAGGACGAAAAGGGTCAACAACCGTTGTCTCTCAGTTCGGGGAAGTCCCTGGGTGTTTACGTCGTTCATTCATTTGGCGCAGACGGCCTTGACCGTCCATTCCGTGGCCCAGTTAGGAAAACATTTGTTTGTTTGATTTGCTTCGCTATACCAAATTGTTTTGCATTATTGGGGGTCTGGCATAATATGTTCTGTATTGTTCTGTTTTTTTTTTTTTTTGTGTTTCGTTTGTGCTTTTACTACGGCTGCGTGTGTTGCCTATCTGTTGTGATTGTGGGATGGTCCCCCCACCTAATTGCCCTTGAGAATAACACTTCTCCCATAAGTCAGTAAAACTAGCGCCCCCGCTGATCAGACGTCGTCTGTGCGGAAATTCCCGGGCGCCTATATATTCTATTCTTGTCCCCAATAAATTCGTGTCGTCGGTCCGTTGGTGAGACCAATTCATTTTCCATTCAGTCCCCAAATGAGCCCGTTTCGTCGGTAATTCGGGAGACCTAAATATATATCGCAATCTAGTCCCCAAGTAAGCCCGTTTGTCGTTACCTTGGGAGACCAATCATTGCTAAATTCATCGTCCCCAATCAGCCCGCTTCGTCGGTAAATCGGGAGACCAAGCATTGCTAATCCTCGTCCCCAATCAGCCCGCTTCGTCGGTAAATCGGGAGACCAATCATTGCTAAATTCATCGTCCCCAATCAGCCCGCCTCGTCGGTAAACCGGGAGACCAATCATTGCTAATTCATCGTCCCCAGTCAGCCCGCTCCGTCGGTAAATCGGGAGACCAATCATCGCTAATTCATCGTCCCCAATCAGGCCGCTTCGTCGGTAAATCGGGAGACCAATCATTGCTAATTCATCGTCCCCAATCAGCCCGCTCCGTCGGTAAATCGGGAGACCAATCATTGCTAAATTCATCGTCCCCAATCAGCCCGCTTCGTCGGTAAACGGGAGACCAATCATTGCTAATTCATCGTCCCCAGTCAGCCCGCTCCGTCGGTAAATCGGGAGACCAATCATCGCTAATTCATCGTCCCCAATCAGCCCGCTTCGTCGGTAAACCGGGAGACCAATCATTGCTAAATCGTCCCCAATCATCATCCCAATCATCTAATTCATCGTCCCCAATCAGCCCGCTTCGTCGGTAAATCGGGAGACCAATCATTGCTAATTCATCGTCCCCAATCAGCCCGCTCCGTCGGTAAATCGGGAGACCAATCGCTAATTCATCGTCCCCAATCAGCCCGCTTCGTCGGTAAACCGGGAGACCAATAATTGCTAATTCACCGTCCCCAATCAGCCCGCTTCGTCGGTAAATCGGGAGACCAACCATTGCTAATTCATCGTCCCCAATCAGTCCGCTCCGTCGGTAAATCGGGAGACCAATCATTGCTAACCCATTGTCCCCAATCAGCCCGCTCCGTCGGTAAATCGGGAGACCAATCTAATTTATCGTCCAATCAGCCCGCTTCGTCGGTAAATCGGGAGACCAATCCCTAATTCATCGTCCCCAATCAGCCCGCTTCGTCGGTAAATAGGGAGACCAATCATCGCTAATTCATCGTCCCCAATCAGCCCGCTTCGTCGGTAAATAGGGAGACCAATCATTGCTAATTCATCGTCCCCAATCAGCCCGCTTCGTCGGTAAATCGGGAGACCAATCATTGCTAAATTCATCGTCCCCAATCAGCCCGCTTCGTCGGTAAACCGGGAGACCAATCATTGCTAATTCACCGTCCCCAATCAGCCCGCTTCGTCGGTAAATCGGGAGACCAATCATTGCTACTTCATCGTCCCCAATCAGCCCGCTTCGTCGGTAAAACGGGAGACCAATCATTGCTACTCATCGTCCCCAATCAGCCCGCTTCGTAGGTAAATCGGGAGACCAGTCATACGTCCTTTGAAAAGGTGTCCAAGATTCCCACAGCTCTGGGAAATTAATTCTGTGTGTCACTAGCGTCCTCTCCCGCCTGCAAAATGTCGACACGGTCTCAGCAGAGCGAGGATTTCAAGTTCTTCATGTCCTCAGGGAAGGAACTCGGCCTTTCCGGGAGAGAACTCAGAGACTGGGTACAGGGGAGGATGGACGCCATACAGGCAGAACGACAGGCTCAGGAGAGACGAGAAGAAGCCGCAGACGGCAGGAACGAGAAGCAGAAAGACAGGCCCAGGAGAGACGAGAAGCAGCAGAGAGACAGGAAAGGGACAAGCAGTGTGCCCATGAACTCGCCATGCTGCAACAGAGTGGCCCTTCGCCTCCCCTGCCCCCAGGGGATGAGTGCCTTCAGCCAGGCTCGCCTGCATGCCGAAGTGGATGGAGGCCGAGCCCGAGGTGTGGCTCGACAGCGCCGAGACAGTTTTAAAGGCCTGCCCCTGAGTGCAGCCGAACTCTCCCTGGTGTTGGGCAAGTTCCTTGGAGGAAGGCCTTGATTGCCTACAAAGCCCTCCCGCCGGAGGAGCAGGAAAATTGGGGGGTCGTACGCCAGACTATCGCAAAGGCGTGAGATAACCCCTGAACGCTGGAGGAGGCGCTGGCGAGGGCAAGTGAAAGAAGCCAACCAGACCTGGGCAGACTGGGCCTACCAGTCCGAGCGTGCCCGTGCCAAATGGTTCGAGTCCGTGGGTTACGACCCTCAACGAGGCAATCGAACAGATAAAAATAGAGCACTTTCTACTCTACACCCCTCCGGCCCTCGCCACCACACGTCGCCGAGAGGGAGCCTACGACGTTGGTGGAATGCTGTCGCATCGCCGACTCCTGGGATACTCATCACCCCCAGGAGAGCTCCCTCCAGCGCAAAATTACTCCACCTGCCTTCCTTTCGGGTGCCCCTCCGCCGAAGAATGGGCAATCACAGAAGCCCGTTGTGTGCGGGTTCTGTAAAAGATCGGGCATGCCAGGAGCAAGGCCGCAGTAAACCACCCGCGTCTCTCTCTCCCTTACAGCCCCCTAATAAGTCGCCTGCGCCCTCTGCCAGGGCAGTGCGAAGAGATTTCAGCCAAACCTTTTGCACGGCGTGCAAGGTTTATGGCCACTCTTCCTCATGGGCAAAATGCCCTAGAAATAATAAGGCAGGAACTCCCGCCGTCGCCCTGGCAGTAACGAATCCCGAGTCCTTAGGCCCTCCTGCCGAGGGTCCCATCTATGTGGCACCTCCTCGAGGTAAATACTCAGCACGCCAGGTCAAGGCATTTGACGACTCTGGCGCGCAAATTTCCCTCATAATGAGGGACAAAGTTCCCTATGGAGCTATAATAGACCGATGCAAGCTCGTCATCATTGAGGGCATAAACGATTTTAAAATGATCCTCCCTACGGTCCAACTGAGGGTCACCCGACCCCACAGAGCCAGGACCCTTCGTCTCGCCGTAGCGAAACACATTCCAGGAGGCTATGACGTCCTCCTGGGCCAAGACTTTGCGTCCCCTTTGCAGCCACAACCATTACAGGGTCCCCATTCCCCAATAAATCATCCAAATCCGCGTCCAGTGCCCGGCACGTATCATCAGTGCCAGTGCCGAGGCCTCAGCCAGATCTCCCTTCAGGAGAATCTCGGCCTTCAACTCCTCTGCCAGTGTCCGTTCGGCGCACTGAGCAGTGCCAGTCTCCGTCCGTCCAGACAGACGAGACCACCACCACATCGCCACCAGCGCCAGTGCCAATGTCAGTGCCTGAGCTGGTCACCCCCTGCAAGCAAGTCGACCCCGCCCCCTCCGGCCGTCCCCCTCTCTCGCCGCCAGCCGCAGATTCCTCCGCGAGTCATGATTCTGCCCCGCCTTCCTGGGCCGATGAACTCTGCGATCTGCGCCAGTTAATGTCCGAGATGGCGAACAAAATTCCTGGGTCAGTTGTCGCAGCAGCTGACCCAGATGGCACCCCTTGCCGCCCTTTGGCCTCGGGCCCTCCGATTCCCCGGCCAAGGACAACGGTCCAAGGAGGAGAGGTTCGCGGCGGAGTTACCACGGGTGTGGGCGATTGCAGGTAATCCACAAGGAGCCCCGAGCTCTTCTGGCCCTGTGCAAACTTGGCATAGGGCCCCCTTCTTCATCTTTGAACGTCTTGGCACCTTTCATCCAGGAGAGGATGCCAAGGCCTTCCACTATCCTCTTCCTTTCCTTTGGAATTTCTATCCCTCATCCTTCTCTATCGATCTTTCCTTCACACTTTCCCTTACTTACATACACGCATAGCGGCAGTTAATATATGGGATATCATCCCCTTTTGAAATGCATAAAGCATTTTATTTTGAAGCAGTAAGAGAGACAGAGTGGGAAGTGGCACGCCCTTACGCTCGTCCTTTGGCACAAGGCAGGCGAGTCAACTCTTCCTGAAGGGGTCGCGCCCTTTGGGTTTCTTTTCCCCGCCCTTGGGCTGAGAGTTAGCTCTGACCGTCGTCTGTTGGCGACGGAAGTTAGATAAAGAAGTAAATCATAAATACCTCACTCTGTTATCCTTCATTTTCTACGTATATTATTTACTTTTGCATTTAATCTTTTCTTTTTTTTAACGAATCTTGAGTCACAAGACTCCTGCCCTTACGAATCTTAACGTTGCCTTTTAATCACCGTGGTGCGGCCCGCCCTTTAGTATGAAGTAATATCCTTCGTTGTTGTTCTGTGTAGTTTCCTTTTTTTTTATTTACATTTTTTTTTTTGTTGAGTTATTCCTGTGGAGAATGTTAGCCCTGTCCATTTTCCCCTTCATTTGTTTATCCTCCCATTTATAAGTCGAGTAGTCTATTTATAGCTTACACCCGAGTTGTAAGCTGTGAGACGTAAAAATTTAGCGTCGTTTAAGTTGGCGAGTTAAAACCCGCGAGTAATCTCTTTGCCTCACAGCTGTCAAGTTCTTGTCCCTTCAGATTAGCGTTCGTGGGAGGTCGATTGAAAAGAAGAATTGAATTCTATTATTACGATTTTGGTAAAGGGGATATTATTTAATACCTACAATGTATTGTCACGAATGCCGCCTCTTCAAGGCACAACTAATAGCATGCCTGTAATTCCAGGATAGCATTAAGGAATCAGTGGGTTTACATTTGTTTCCTTTTAAATTCTGCCTTGTATGTTTTATTTTGTTGTTGTTATTTTGAAATTTTGAAGTGTTCTTTGTTTATTTTCTTTTGAGCGCCTTATTACCCCAGTAAAGTAAATCGAATAAAGAATGGGTAGAAACAGTACTTAGGAAGTATTTGAGCAATAATTAATTTGCAAACAAGTTCACCCTTTTATTGTATATTCTAAATTGCACTCTGCTCTAAAGTAAACCTTCAGTTTGTTATTGATTAGTGTGGCATCAGAGTTTTACAAATAAAGTAAAGTAAAGGTTGTAGCAAAGCAAAAGATAGAATAAAGTCGAACATTTTCTTCGCTCATTTTTGCTGTTGTCAATATTCGCACCCATTTATAGGTGTGAATATTATCTTGCCAGGAAGCTGTAAAGAGTAGCGCCAAAATACGCTAGGAAACTGTTCTCCTTTCCTGCTTTGGGTTGGTTTGAACCTTTGAAGGTCGGGGGTATAGGGGCTCAGAGAATATAATAGTTTGGGGACAGTAATCTGGCTTTGCACTGTTTTCTTTGGTACAGGAAGTAAGATCGTTTTCTATGATATCCGCATTCGGCGACCTGGGTCAGGACATCGCCCCCCCCCTACCCCTGTCCAGAAGCAATAAAGGTCAGGGCCAGGACAGCTCTCTCTCACACGCGGTCGCTAGTTTAAGAAGAACGAGAAGTCACATCTCGGCGGTCTTGCCCTCTGCCCTCCTTTTCCGCTCGCCGCCACGTGGAGCCCATCGCCGCCCTTTGTGCCCCGTGTTCCATTCCACGTGGCCTTAGAAGACTGCAAGGGGGATTGCAAGTCTCCCAAACGCGAGCTGACATTAAACGGCAGCCTGTTCATCATCCCAAGGGCGCCCTTTTCCGCCCCAATCTACGACTGGAAGCAGTACCTTGGTGAGGGAGGCTCTTTTGTCCACGCTCCCACACGTGGTTCTCGGCAGAAGACGTCGTCATCCCTACGCCACTACAAATGTGGTAATGTACCCAAAACGAGTTGCTAGTCACGATTACTTAGCCCTTTGCATTTATTAATTTCTGGGCCTATAACTTTGTATTCCCTGATATTCCTTGGTTCAAGCCAGGCCCACGTGTTCACAGCTTCTTTCCTCTGAGTCACAAGTAACGCCTCGGGGAGTCCTTGGCGCCTTCAGTGCACCCCGAGTAATTCAATCCCCAAATTCCAGCATTAGATGTGTAACGTGGGTCCAAATATCGTTTCAGAAAGACGCCTGTAGCAGAATTATCCTTGGTCCGTGTTCCTGGCATTCCTAAGCTCCCCCTTCGGGAGGACTTCTACGGCAGTAATTTACCGTGTTTTCAGTTAATTTTCCCTTTGACCTTGTGTGCTATCAAATATAACTGTTTTTATATCCACGTGTTTCACGCACTTCCCTAGTGAAGAGCCCTCCGCTCCGTGTACTTCTTTTTTTTTGTGCCTTATTTGTGTATCTTACAAGGCCATTTCCTGAGTAAAGTAATAAGTTCATAAGGCCATTTTCATATAAAAATATATATAATATATATAAGTATATAGTCATATAGATCCATATATATATATATATATATATATAAATATATAAATATATATAAAAAAAAAAATAAATATATATATATATATATATATATATATATATATATATATATATATATATATATATATATATATATATATATATATATATATATATATATATATATATATATATATATATATATATATATATATATATATATATATATATATATATATATATATATATATATATATATATATATATATATATATATATATATATATATATTGTTACAGGCTGGAGAGGTTGATATGAATTTACACACAAAATTATAATTGATGCTGCCACGAAACCAAGGGAGTCCAGTTTGTAAACAAAAGGGGATTTAATTGAAGACTTACCTCAGAATTTTCCTGGAGTTATAATTTAAGGTGGAAGGTCACCATATTGGAATTTAGAATTCTTATGCCAATTTACAGTGATTTATTTATAGAAACTTAGCAAATCAACATTAGCAAATCAACATTTAGACACCATACAACATAATCACTGAGGGGCAGATTCAGAATAGGGCACAGTAACAATAATGACATGAATTGGCAACAAGCAAGTGGATAAAAATGGGGCCAATCTGCAATAATCAGTTCAATGATAATAATCCCCTTCAGTCTGCCCTGATTACATGGAATATTAATGCAAATGATGGTGTTCCAGGATGGAGGAATGCTTCATACGAACAGCTGGCAACAACGGACACTTCTCTGAACTACGACCAGGCATTGATTAAATTTGGGTGATAGGCGAGGTATGGAAGCAGGATTGCGATCGCACCACGTGTCTCTCCTGAAAGAGACGTTTTGCGTTAGCCCTGCTCAAACTAAGGGAAATGGAATCTTCCTACAGAAGATTACCCAACACATTCTTAAATACAACACATAACGTAGCCTAGAAGGTGCTTTTGATGAAAGCACGTAAATATGATCTGAGAATCAGAGCAGCGTGTGTGTTAACAATGAACACGTAATTATACGCGCCCAAAGTTAACTGACGCTATTACAACTTAAATAACTTAAATAGCCCTTAGATTGCACTGGTGGAGTGATAAATGATTGTTATTTCGGGATCTTTACTCGAATTTAAAGTGCGTAAATGGCAAGGCAGGGGATACAGGCAAGATTCTGACAAAGGGAAGATTGTTTCGTGGAGGAAGAGGTTAAAAGTTTAAAAGAAATGGGAGTTAAGGAGTTAAGTACATGGGACAGGGCTGGCTAATTGACTACTCACAAACGTACGAACCTTTCGTGACTGTTATAGGTGCCTACAACCATTCCAGGTCCCTTGTTTGAAGACAGTCTGTCCAGCGAAGATGGAGGGACCCGCAGCGCGTCCGCTACAGATGAGGTCAGAAGCAAGACTCTCTCCTGCTTTCGAAAAACAGGTCGCATTCGGCGTCATGGTGTGGGGGGGGGTGAGGGGTTGGGCAGCTGTACCTGCAAGCATGTCAAAAGGCCAGCAAAATCACAGAGAAAAGGAGACCTTAGGATTAAGGCCTTACAGACTAAAATCCTACCGCATCCCCTAATCTCGATACACCTCTTGGGCTCCCTGAACACTAATTGCTACCCCATCTCAGGCGATGGGGGGGAGACGAAGTTTTGGCTATTGTTCCCGCATCGTACGATCTTTAAGGGGGTGGGGAAATCTAGGTGTGTTCTGGTAGCAGGGGGGTTTTTAAGAGGGAGACCCATTGTCTACCCTGTTTGGGGCATTCCTGTAGGCTGTGGAAGCATGCATGAAAATTACTGAGTTCCGCCATATTGGCGCCAGCTATAAGCTAACTGAAACTAAAATTCTCCCTATAAGTTAGCTAGATAGCAGCTAAATAGGAGGAGGAATGTATATCATAACAATATATATATATATATATATATATATATATATATATATATATATATATATATATACATATATATATATATATATATATATATATATATATATATAATATATATATATATATATATATATATATATATATATATATATATATATATATATATATATATATATATATATATATATATATATATATATATAATATATATACATATATATATATATATATATATATATATATATATATATATATATATATATATATATATATATATATATATATATATATATATATATATATATATATATATATATATATATATATATATATATATATATATATATATATATATATATATATATATATATATATATATATATATATATATATATATATATATATATATATATATATGTGTGTGTGTGTGTGTGTGTGTGTGTGTGTGTGTTTGTTTGTGTGTGTGTGTTTTGTGTGTGTGTGACGTGAAATCTGTTAGTCTAGTTCAGTATATTTTATATTAAGTTTCACTAGTTCACAACATACATAGGATTATTCATTCAAAAATTTAATTAATCATAATGTGAAGCAAATCTTTACAAAAGTCGTATTTGTTGATGTTAATAAGACTAATAGTTCAGCTTATAACAGTCGTAGGCCTATGTCTACAAAGTTCACACATATGAAGGAGATAAAACAACGATAGTGATGGCAGTTGGAGTTGAAAATATTAAAACATAAGAACAGCGATGTCCTCTGAAGTATTATAGTAACATCCTTTAATTAAGTAAAGTATGACAACAGTAAGCAGTATCAGAAAAAGCCCTGTTTAAGGGAAACTGCAGGTAATTTCTCGGACCCACCACTATAGTGTTTAGTCGTTTCATACGCTTACAACTGAGTTGCCAAATAGCGCCAGATGTCGCTATTATAAGCTATTGTCCGAAAAGTTTTGAAGTATGTTGCAAAACTTTTTTGAGTAATTGTACACACACACACACACACACACACACACACACACATATATATATATATATATATATATATATATATATATATATATATATATATATATATATATATATATATATATATATATATATATATATATATATATATATATATATATATATATATCTACAAATCTGTGATCTTTGTAACATGAGCTACTTATGTACCAAAAAAAAAAAAAAGATTGCTTCCTTTATTTTACGTTTTAAATTATTTAATGGCTTATGGTGTCACTAGCGTACTAGGAGTCTATACTTCTCTTGCTGAACAAAGGAATCTTCGTCCCTTGTTTATAGACAGCCAAGTGCCGAGAAAGCCTGAGGCCGGAAGAAATCTTAGAATATTATCTTAACCTTAGGGCGGTGGATGCAGTGGAAGTTGCCCACAAAAGAGAAATAAATACCAAATGAAAATGTAGATGTCACTGACATATGAAATCTGTTTATAAAGGAGGCTCGTGAATACGAAAGTTTACTAAATCTAAACGAAGCCCATCAGCTGTTTGATCCTTGTCTTTTCTTTTTTATATATATTATTTAAATCATATAACTTTACTTAAGTTGTATGTTATTTGTGAACCAAATCCAGGTAACTAGAAGATTATTTTCATCATTTGTCCCTTTGCAATTTTTAAATGAAATGGTTGTGGCTATATCGCGTAAATGCATGATTTGTTAACTGTGTCTGACCTTCATTTTAATGTATAAAATGTATTTCATGAAGAGAGAGAGAGAGAGAGAGAGAGAGAGAGAGAGAGAGAGAGAGAGAGAGAGAGAGAGAGTCATTCTTGAATTTAACTACTCTTCATCCACGATGTAAAGTACTTGTCGAAAGATGTCATCCAGAAATCACCCCTTTTTCTCTTCGTTCCAAAAATTCCTAGTCATTTCCCTGCTCGTTGACCGATATCATGATGAGCTGTAACATTTTTCTGTTTTTTGAAGAGAAAATACGTTGCATTATATAACGGGTGAAAAATGCACCGAAGTTTCTTCGGTGCAATCGAGTTTTCTGTACAGCGTATAATGCTGTATGAAACTCTCAGCCACGGGCCCATTGGTGGCCTATTGTTGTTGACACCTATAGCGGTGCCAGACGCACGATCAAGGCTAACTTTAACCTTAAATAAATAAAAACTACTGAGGCAAGAGGGCTGCAATTTGGTATGTTTGATGATTGGAGTGTGGATGATCAACATACCAATTTGCAGCCCTCTAGCCTCAGTAGTTTTTATGATCTAAGGGCGGACATAAAAGTGGGGACGGACAGAGAAATAGCCATCTCAATAGTTTTCTTTTACAGAAAACTAAAAATGAATATGTAATAAAAATTTGAAAAATTAATTAAATAGAGCCGTGTAAGTCCCAATTAGAATGTCGACTTAAGAAGAGGAGAAAAGGAGATAAATGGAATAATAATAAGCAGACAAAAAAAAGACTACGAAAGGAAAAAGTAAAAAAATTAGGATTTGGCTGAGCACTTAGTTTCAAAATGACCTCTTGTTTGTTTTGAAGGGCGGCTCAGTAATGAGAGTTACACTGACCCTTGCCTTTTGCAAATAGATATTTGTGTTCTTTCAAGCAAAAAAGCCAGGATTTACTTGACATTCCAGATCATTCCTGATTATATTGCAACGGGATCTTCTCTGATGGAAAGATGACACAGATTTTTATAAGTACATATTTTCGTTGAACTAATGTGGTGTTCTCAAGTGCAGAAAGCGCTTTTCTCACGGAAATCAGCAGACCACAAAATAATCATTACAAAAAAATTACGCTGACAAACACTTTGACAAGAGCACATTCAGAAGTCCTAAAGAATGAAAAAGATACCAATTCCAGATAAAATATCTTTCACCTAAAATGTCAGGGAAATCCTATTAATCTTTACTGGAAAACAGAAACATTTCGACAAAGCTGCAGAGAATGAGTAATGTCATATTGAAGTATGCGATTTACGACTCGCTACATTCAGAATTTGATTACAATTTCAATTCTTATGGAAGAGGATGATAAACAAGAAAATTTGCCATAGCACTTGAGAAAAAAAAAATAATATAATCAGGTTATATACTGAATGTTTTCATGGTTATGTGTGAGAGAAATCATTTTCTGTTTCTTGTACAAAAAAAAAAAAAAGGTTTGGAAGATGTCCTACCGTCAATAATGAGTAGAGTCGAATGATAATTGTTTCCATTGCAAAGCAACGAGGAACGACCATGTATAAATAGAGAGCCTCACGCTTATCCCATTTCAATATTGAATTTTCTAACAGCTAAACTTGAATTTATGACTTCCACGAAAAAATGTGAAAATGTTCTTTGTGTTATAATGTAAAACTTTAAAGCAGATTAAAACAGATATTTGTAGAGGATTGGGGCTTTTGTATAGTTTTTCTTTTAACGACCAGAGTAGTCATCATCCTGTCGAATATTTTCTGTCAGTGGAGATACTTTCAATTGAAACAAATGAGTTTTGAAGCACATATAATGATAAAAACTAAATACAGTTAGTTTATAAATTTACTCTTTTTAAAAATATTGAATACACCCTAGGCCAGATAACTATATTATTTATGCCATAAATATCGTGTGACAACAATGCTCTTCCATCACCAACTCAGGGTTGTTTATTCACGGGGGAAATAAAATGAACTAATGTGATTTTAATTCTACTCTTATTTATTTAGCTCTTAAAAAAACAGCCAGCCAGACTTCCGTTTACTCTCTCTAGAGTATTGCATTGGTAAATTGTCTATAGGTTTAAGAAAATATTACGTGAAACGAAACTTCTTTTTTTCCAGTTCCAAAAATGACACGTGTTATCAAGATTGTATTTGTAATGATTCAAACGTCCAATAAATTTCGGCGACATTCGAGTAGTTCATTTGGAAATGTGAAAAAGGTCATAGAATGGTAACAAAATAAAAAGAAGCTGAAAATTCCGACGGTTCTTAATTCCATTCTAAAATTTTGAAACAGGAAATTGTTAGGTTTGTCTTGTGTCATTGTTCGCGTATCATCATCCGTTCTTTCTGCGTGATCAGAATCCTATAAATTCATTTAACCCGTCCACTCCATTGCAAGAGATTCTGCTTACAATGCTTGCATCTGTACATTACTCAGCATATGAATGTAGTCTACTCATATAGGCAATGCAGGAAATGCATTTCACTCCATTAAGAGAGCTTAGATTAGACAGCGCCTCATATTTAACATTCTTTAACGGGATTGTAGGCTACTATTTAAAGAGTCAGTGCTGTTTAAAGCTTCACGGACAGGATATGTTCTGCAATGTAGATGCTTAATCCGTGACCTTCTCTTACCCAACAAAGTATTACACAACTAACTAACTACCTTTACTCGATTTATCGTAATAAATTTCTGTCTAGCATTAATGGGTCAACAAAAGAAAAACTAATAACACCATTTATGATTTACAGGATTAGCTTTAATTTAATCTTCTCTGAAAAACTGTGCTCTAAAAGAGAACAAATCCGTTACAGGATCAGGCAACAATTCAAGGTTACTGGATGAAAATAGACTAAAGCAAGATGCCTTTGTTGTATTACAGCAATAACTATGCGATACCAAATCGTCAAAAATAAAAACTATCTTTATAAAAATTTTGCTGTCAACTTTATCTCTGTCGCTTCTCAGCAAATGTTTCAGTAAAAATTAACTGGAAATATAACTCCTACGTAATTCGCCAAACGAAAATAAGAATATGTATATCCATTTACCTACCTACATATATATATATATATATATATATATATATATATATATATATATATATATATATATATATATATATATATATATATATGTGTATATATGTATGTATGTATGTATATATATATATATATATAACTGAATCTCGTAAATATGGATAAAGACATGATTATACAGATATAGACAAAATCCACGAAGGAAAGGGAAAAAATGGAGTACTGCAAGGCCTTTCGACTTCTTGTCCTTTACTTTGCAGACTGAAGAAATATAAAATTAAGTTTACAAATAAAGCTCGTAAAAATGAGAGATGGGGATTACAAAGGAAACAAAAATACGTACCAGGAATCCAACACAATTGAAGAATTAGCAGACATACCAAAATAGGGTTAAATATTTAAGAGCCATTACAAAGGATTAGGCTCGGCATCTCAGAAGCAGGGACAATACAATTTAAAGATTATACACGGATGGTGTCCGACCTCCAAAAAATGTTATGAAAGTACAACTTTTTAATTCTCCTTTTGGTTAACAATGACAATTTTTACAAAACATATTAAACATATAAATACATAGAAAATATATATAAGGTAACTAATTTGCAATAAAGTCAGTGATTTTATCTTTTAGGTCATTCTTGAACATTTTACTAATACATGTATTATTTGGACCCCTGTATTAATAAAATGTTCAAGAATGACCTAAAAGATAAAATCTCTGACTTGATTACAAATTAGTTACCTCATATATATTTTCTATGTATTCGTATGTTTAATATTTTTTGTAAAAATGTTCACCTTGCAAAAATGATTATTGTTAACGTAAAGGAGAATTACTGAGTGTACATTTATAAAATTTGTTGATGGTCAGACACCATCTTTGTATAATCTTTTACTTGTCCTGTCCCTGCTTCTGAGTGGTGAGCATAATCCTTTGTAAAACCTCTTAAGTATATAACCCTGTTTTGGTATGTCTATTGATTCTTCGTTTGTGTTGGATTCCAGATACATATTTTTTTCCTTTGTAATCACCGTCTGTCATTTATACGAGCTTTCTTTGTAAACTGATTTTTATATTTCTTCAGTCTGCTAAGTAAATGACAAGAAATCGAAAGGCCTTGCAGTACTTATTGGTTCCTTTCCTTAAATGGATTGTCTTTTATATATGTATATATACATATATATATGTGTGTATCTCTCTCTCTCTCTCTCTCTCTCTCTCTCTCTCTCTCTCTCTCTCTCTCTCTCTCTCTCTATATATATATATATATATATATATATATATATATATATATATATATATATATATATATATATATATATATATATATATATATATATATATATATATATATATATATATATACCCTGTATGTTGGAGATATTAACTTGCAAATTCATTAAAAACATAACTACCAAGAACTTTCAGGCTTAGAAAAAATATATAATACTGCACCGGGATAAATAAAAGTAAAGACGCGGCTGGTAAGAGAATTAACAGTCAATAACTGCGTTCATGAACAAAGATCAGTTTTAAGTGCTAAAAGGAAACGAGTTTTGCACATTATACCAAGCAAATGATTCCCTAAAATGCCATTTCAAATGGATGCTTTGCATTTTCGTATTTCCCCTTTTCTCTTATGAAAATGAGAATTATTCAAAACATTTAATCGTTTGCATACCTTAACAGAATACGCAGCGTAATCTGGATTGCAAAGTAGGACTACCCAAATGAATTAAACATATCTTATAATCGGAAATGGTGGAAGTCTTTGATGACAAAGATGATCAGTAATTCAGTAGGACAGTATTTGGAAGATTAATAGAGTTTCAGTAGAACTTACGTGGTTGTAGTTTAATTATAATGGGATATATATTATTCGTAGAAAAATGTGACTCATTTTCTGTAACGCATGTCCGTATATATATGTATATTATATATATATATATATATATATATATATATATATATATATATATATATATATATATATATATATATATATATATATATATATATACATATACACTTTATACACACACAAATATAAGTGTGTATGTGTGATTGTGTATATAAACTTCACCAATGAAATTATATCAAATCGTGCAAGATGAACAAAACTTTATTTTATTCAAATGAGTAAATAAGTTTGTCAAATGGAATCATTCTGTGTCAAACTTCTGTTCATTTAGTAAATGTAATTTTTACATCAGTGCAAGAGGAATAATGGCACAAATGGAGTTGCTAACTTTGAGAAGTTTTTCCATACAGGCGAAAAATATCCTGTATGCATATAAATATTATACATTGAGATGTGGGCATTCTTTGCTGCAGTTATTGTGTAAAATTTAACAATAATAGGAAATGAAGAAAATCCGTAAAATTACTGTTAAAGACTCAGCTGTAAGAACTTGACTCACTTCTGAGATGTAAATGTTTGTTTCCGCTCTTGACACTCACAACACTTTCCGTTCCTGCTTCATCTTTCCCATATTTTGGAGCCAAAACGCAAAGGCTAGACTGAACTCTAAATTTCTAGCCAAATTTTTCCGTTTGTAAAAGTATGTTTATGCTTTGAAGTGGAATTCCTATCTTCGTCTTCATGCGCTGTAAAACCCTGATACTTGTCGAATAAAGAATAACAAGGACACCCAGTCAAAAGGCTATTAGTTTCTAATTTTTCCATGTTTTAATGGAAAGACCTTAACACGGCAGGTGAGTTTTTTTTTTTTTTTTTTTTTTAAGGGAGAGGAGGGCAAAAGAAATTGATGGTTACTACGTTAGGAAGCGATCGACTAATCTGAAGAAAGATGGGAAATAAGAGGAAATAGACAATGAAGGAGGCAGAGCAAGCCAAAGCTTTTAATAAGAAAAAAAGAAATGACTGTAAATGCGTTTGTTTTGGAGACAAGCCATAATTTTACCGAGGTTGTTTTTTCTATGTTAAAGTTGACATAGGCAGTGAAGGAGTCAAGCTTTTGTTCATTATTTATGAAAAATCAAATAAAAGTTATTTAATAAAAGCAATGCAATTTCCGTATTTATCACAAGACAGAATGACGAAAACCTACATTCAGTACTGCCATTTGGCTTGAGACACCTCACATTCCTCAGCATAATTCTTTCCCCACGGAAAATGACACGATTGTATCCCATTTTCCACTGGAAATATGTAGAATGATTAAATCATTTATATGAAGCCAGAGGTATGTAATAGATTAGCTGGCAGGTCTAGCACCTCTTTCCACCCCTGCTAATAATTTACTAATCAAATCTTAATCACCTATGAGTGGTATTCAATGATTTAATGAATCCAGTGTGATATGCCTTCTCCACTTCCATTGGCTCTAAGTGGATAGACCTAAAAGTGAAAGGGCAATGAAGAAAGTAATTTAAATTCTAATTTATTTATGAATATAGAGCCATTATACTCCCTAAAACTTCTATGGTTTTGTTTTGAAAATCAACAGTGCTCTTTGAAAAAAATGTTGTCAGTTGATGGGAATATATATATATATATATATATATATATATATATATATATATATATATGTATATATATATATATATATATATATATATATATATATATATATATATATATATATATATATATATATATATATATATATATATATATATATATATATATATATATATAAGCTTGAAGAATTACTGAGTCTTCACTACCTTTATCGAATAATTGATGGAATTGTTTAAATTAACAAGAAGGGTTATTATCATTGGAACAGCTAAGAAAGATGTTTATTTACGCATAAATTACTATGGTTGACTAGTGTACCGGTAAAGCGAAGCTGGCAAGTACCATTGACATTCAAACGCGACAACAGTGTAGGTCATCTGCCGTTTGGAATGAAAATCCTCTCATTGAAGCAGGTTAAAATGACAAATTGTTTCATTATGGTACAGGCTATCCAGAAACCAGATGTTATGAAAACATACTATATCCATAATATCCGGGAAATAACATAGAAATTCTATGTTTATAGATTGCTGTACGGAATAACGGTACTTTGGATATATATATATATATATATATATATATATATATATATATATATATATATATATATATATATATATATATATATATATATATATATATATAAATATATATTGTATGTGTATGTGTGTGTGTGTGTATATTATATATAAATATATATATATATATATATATATATATATATATATATATATATATATATATATATATATATATATATATACATACTGTATCTATGTAAAGCAGAATTTAGCAGGATGTTGCATAGTTTAGAATTGATACATTATTTTAATGCCGGGGAGTAAAATGAAAAGAAGCAGCGCCTCTCATGACAAAATATGGCAAGCTGGAATAAGCACTACAAAGGCCTTGTATTCCGTGTTTCCTTTCATCGTCATTTGATTCTAAAAATAATAAACTTTTTTGTAGGTGTGCAAAACCATTAATGTTCAGGATGTTTCTGTACAGTGGGTTAGTACACGGCCCAGCAGATAAAATGTACATGTGGCAGTATTCCACCTTGCTTTCTCTCGGTGAGGCAACCCCTCCCCCGGCCCCCGGGAAAAGAAGAATTTTGGCGCAGTAGATCAAATATACATGAGGCAGTATTCCGCCCTGCTTCCTCTCGGTGAGACACACACCCCCTGCTCGGGTAAAGATAAGTTTTGGTAAGAAATAAAGAAGTGAGTACATACAATCTTTTATTTAAAAGTAAATGTGTATATTTGCATATTTGTAACTTTGTGCGCTATAGAAATCCGAAATGCTGACTGATCAAGACAAAATTGTGCACGTGGCCATCATTTGACCCAACTTAGATAATAGTAAGTTTCAAACCCATACCCCCTTCCTCTTCCCCTTCCCCTTCTTCCATCCCCCTTCCTTTTCCCTAAAACGAGGCTGGTGCTGCCCGCAGACTTAGTAACCAATGTGGTAAATAAACTCTTTGGGTTTATCATACCTTATTTCATTTACTCGATACCATAGAAATATATTATTGAAAATGTGTTTTTTTTCCTATGATTAATAATTCTGTATCAAGGTTTGTGTTTAAGTTTAATGGGGGTGTGTGTTTAGGTTTAGTGGCGATGTATTTAGGTTTAGCAGGGTGTATGTTTAGGTTTAGTAGGGGTGTGTTAAAGTTTAGTGGGGGTGTGTATTCAGGTTTAATGGGGGGTTGTGCTTAGTTTAGTAGGGGTGTTTCTGTTAAGCGGGGCGTGTGTTGAGGTTTAGTGGGGGATAAATGGGACAGTCACCACAGTAATATCTGCATACAATGGACAGTAACCATAGTAATACCTGGATAAAAGGGACAGTCGGTACACTAATACCTGGATAAATGGTACAGCCACTACAGTAGTACATGGATAAATGGGACAGTCATCAGAGTAATATCTGGATAAAAGGGGCAGTTACTACAGTAATACTGGATAAAAGGGACAGTCAGTAGAGTAATACCTGGATAAAAGGGACAGACAGCACAGTAATGCCTGGATAAATGGGACAGTCACCACAGTAATATCTGGGGGACAGTCACCACAGTAATGTCTGGATAAACTGGACAGTCAGCACAGTAATACTTGGATAAAATGGGCAGTTAG
>NC_089742.1:14069165-14074165 GCF_040412425.1 Macrobrachium rosenbergii
CAATATCCATAATCTTTTCTTCCCAAACGGGTTGTGACGCCATAAAGTGTTACAAATCTGCCGTTCAGAAGTTATTTATGGAATGAGGTCGCTAGCCCTTGGATGTTCATGTGGTTTATTAGCCAATTGCATTTGTTTATTTTTGGTTGTCACGCATTCATGTATTGACCAGACCAAACATTGCTAAACTTCACTGATAGAATGACGCTGCTCTGTTTGTACAAATTCCCTCGCATCGAAAAAAGAAACACTGAATATTTTTTCTATTTAACTATATAAAAAATAACTTTTATACTCTTTTTTTTTGGGGTACCATGACTAATTCCTGAGGGTAAGTTCCTCTGCTTTGCAGCTACATACATTATTTTAGATTAAGGAAATGAATCTAGAAGTATTGCTTTAATTGTTTTTACAATGAAATTTCAAGCTCTCCATGCAAACAGTCATGAAATAGAATTCCACTAATTATGTGAACTAGTAGTCCAAATGATATTTCATTTGGTTTTACCGTGCTCTGTAAACGAAAAGTATTGATGCGCACATTCATGAGAAAGTATACTTGAGAATTACTTTTATCTCAGCATTCATTGCAAAGAATATTTAATTACCTTTCTGACATTTATGTTCATTAAACTTTCGGTTATGACGCCTACACACTGCAGTGTTAGTGAATTTTCGAAGGTATCGTGTATTGCTCAGTGTGGGAGAACTGGACATGTGTCAGGGGTCCTGACCTTCCCAGCTCGGTTCCATTATTAATCGATTTTGGGACCATGAAAGCTTTCCCTGCAAAGTAAATTCTTTCACTATCCAACAGATTCTATTAAATCTGTTGTTTTCTCACCTCCAAGACATTGGTGAAAGTGGTGCATGGACCCAAAATTTGGTGTGCGAAAAATAAAAGCTATATTTTGGAATAAGATTTGAAACATGATGAAAAAATGCAGCATTTATACTGTAAGACGAACAGACCCAAAACTGTACAATACATGAATAAGAATATCTGTACCGAGCAGTTTTACATCATATCACCTAACAGAATAAGAAACCGATATTCTGCGACATAGAATCTTGAGAGGAAAGTGAAGTAGGAAAAAAATATTGGAAATAAATTGTTAATAATAATACAAAATTAAATTATTAATTTCAGCCAAATTAGCTTACGATAAAGAAATATCCATTAAGCCCAAGACACAAATGGTAAAGCTATTTTTTCACTTGCATGTATCAGAAATTTTATCAGTGACCAATAAACAATTGTTAATTGCTGTTATAGCATGTTTCTCTTGTCATAAAGAAAAAGCTTCGTATAAATTTGCATACACACTTTGAAAAACACAAATATATATATATATATATATATATATATATATATATATATATATATATATATATATATATATATATATATATATATATATATAATAAATATCGTGTGTCGTATGTTTGTGTGTGTTTAGAGTTGAAAGGTCTCATTGATGAGAAGTAAATACCATTGCCAAGCTTCAGCACTCTTAAAAAACTTACTTCTCTTTCACATGTGGGCGCTGGGAGAGACGAAGAACTAAACATATTCTTTAATGATTTCATCAACCTTTCTGCCTTAAATGCATCAGCGGACATGTACAGTATATGTGGTTCAGCACCAGACGTCGTCATAACGGTGCCCTTTATCGAGGAATTTCACGTGCATAAATGATATACAGGATAGTAATCGAATAGTTTCATAGCTTTGTCGTTTTCATCGATTTCATTTTTATTTGTATTATCTTATTATGACATAAAACTAATGTAGGCACTAAACTATAACATCAAGGTTATCCGTATATAAATTATGTGACTCATATTTGCTCGAAAAGTTCTCCGCGAAATTACCCACATATAACATGCAAATACATTCATTTTACAAAAAAAAAAAAAAGTTCTCTTTGTGTATTAATAGTTTTTTTGTTCAGAATCTGCAGTTATGTTCTGCTCAAAATTTCATCGCCTGAAAAAATATGTCAACTATTATGGAAAACGTTTTGTAAATCCCAAGACCTTTTTGTTTTCCGTAAAGGGAAGGGCTTTTAAGGAACACTGTGACCAACTATATTTGGAGTGTCCCTTTGAAGCTAAATACAAAAGGTTATAGCTGGAGGACATATTGAAAAGTGCTCTGGTGTTACGATTTCAGTGAAAGGAATTGAAAGCTCAAAGAGAAGTGCCATGATAGGGAAACGTGTAATATAAACAGAGGCAAAGTCAACTAAGGATGGACAAAAATAGATTCGGTTTAGAACAATGGAAAATAGCCAGACAACTCTGTTTTCATTTGATCTCTGCACTTGGATTGTTAAAGAACATTGACAGATGGATAGAAAAAATTTGGATCAGTTTTACTGCTTTGTTTCGTCTTTTGGTATTAACTCTTTTGGTATTAACTCCAACTATTGTCTGGTTAGTACGTTGTTTTTAGAATATATGCGAGTCTAATAACGATTTTTTATTTTAATTTGAGAGAGAGAGAGAGAGAGAGAGAGAGAGAGAGAGAGAGAGAGAGAGAGAGAGAGAGAGAGAGAGAGAGAGAGAGTTCTTTGAAATAAGTAATTCGTCATGTTACGAAAGTAACGATTTTTCTTTCACTCTCGAACAAAGCAGGTATACTGTCAATAGAAAAAATTATTAACCAGTGCAAAAACAATATTTTTCATGTAATATTTCTGGTTGTTTTCTCACGAAAACAAAAAACCCATACACATGGATCATACATTTCGTTTGTTTTATATATTTGTTGAGATGGGAATGACCTGGGTTGCTCGTCAAGGTTTCATCTCAATGACCATAGGGCAGCTTTCCATACTTGTTAATTATTTACTGTTTTATGTCGATAACCTGAATATTTACCATTTCATACCGATAATTTACAACACCTTATGAAAAAGTAAATCAAGTTGTGAGGAAGTCCTGATATCTACTTCAGATAAACCTTTCCTAAATTTCGGATGAGGTCTCTCAGTGGTGCCCGTCAACAATCCCATCACTTCTAGTGTTTTTTCCCCTTTTCTTATGTTTACGTACTACCCTCTCCCAGCACCACTCTCAGAATACTAACTTAGCAAATAGTCCCATCAGTATTTCTGGGCAACATTGCCTTTTATTGGGTCTAAGCAGTAGAGTGCTCTGATGTATCAGCTTCTTGTTAATTCCTCCTTAGTTGCTAAAACTTCCAAAATGTCCGAAATATAAGTAGATACGGATTTTTGTAAAAATCATGATTTTATCTTTATGTTTCTCATTGATGTGATATGTCAGAATTGGCTGAAGTCGCCTACTCTTAAGGCGGGGACTACAAAATAGTTTTCTTTTCCATTTTTTTTTCTTTTGCAGCGATGGCGACAATAGTACAGTCGACTGACGATAAAAACGAGGACTATGAATACGAAGGGTATTGTTGATCCGGATGGGTGTCGCTTGACGGTTAATTTGATACCTATATTCTTATTACGCCAATCTCAAAATATAAACTAATATTGTACATATCACGCATGGATTCAAGTACCTAGAAAAACTGTGATGATATTGATAGAGAGAATTTTCCCTGACTGTGGGCATTGTGAGATAAGTGCTGAATGATATTACTTAATTTAATTAATTTAACTGCATTTATCCTTTAAGCATTTATAACCATAACTCTAAGAGAGGCTGTGATTAATTTAAGATAAACGAACGCAAACCTAGCTTGTGTGTATATTAATATACATCTACTTAGAAATTAAGTTCCTAGACTCGATAGTGCTGATCATAAAATTATTTCCGAAAAGATATAGTCAGAGTTAGGCAGAGACCCGAGATCTCCCTCCCCCCCCTTTTTTGGATACCCAGTACTTTATATTAATTAAAAACACACAAAAGTTTTAATCAAATACCAAGAGTTGACATTTTATGAAACAGGCGTGCATTTAAAAAAACACACAATAGGAGCCAGTTTTCTGAATATTATTTGTTTGTAAAACAAAGGTAATACATTTCTGTACAAATGCAAAACATAGAAGATAAGATTTCTTCAGCAGTAACCTGAAATACGTGATATAAAAACACTAATGCATGTTCTATAAATTAGCGTTAGGGGGGCTCCTCTGGAATTGGGAATGAGTGGAATTTTTTGGAAGCGAAAGCTCAGGAAAAATATGAATTGAAAAACTTCACAAAGTTTTTTTTTTTATTATTTATCAAGGGTTAGAGGCGATGGTGATAAATCGATTGTAGAAGTCTTATCACTGTTTACCACATAACGCGATAAAACATCTAAATTAAGGTGTAAAGTTGAAAAAACTTGCTAAAAATGTAATTCTGAATATAAACGTTTTATTTCTCAAAGCAGTGTACACGGCAGTAGTAACACAAGCCTTCCGAGTGCATTGCATTCACACTAAAAAGTATATTTGTTGATACCGGTATCGTGAAGTGCGACAACACTCAACGTTAGCAATCAAGCGTCAAGTGTCCTGTGAGGATGGGAATGACTGCAATGCCATTGAGGTAGGCGCCCATGAACCCATAGGTGCGTATTTGCCCGAGTGGTTTGGAGTGTTGTCGCAAAATGATCGCGAAATACAAATTGTGTAATGGAGACTGGATGGTATGAAATTCTCTACTAAAAACTTGACAAGTCTAGAATATACAGAGGTAATTGGGATGAATGACAAATATGGTAATTTGGGTAATGTTAATAGAAAGTTAACTAAAGAAATGTTAAAAGACATATTTATATATATATATATATATATATATATATATATATATATATATATATATATATATATATACATACACACAGTATATATATATATATATATATATATATATATATATATATATATATATATATATTGTCAGGATTTACATTCCTCCCTCCAATTTAGCTGTTATCTAGCTAACTTCTAAGGAAAATTATCATTTCAGTTAGCTTATAGCTGATGCCAATATGGCGGGTTGTAGCCGTGAGAATATTTGAACCA
>NC_089742.1:14079165-14091665 GCF_040412425.1 Macrobrachium rosenbergii
ACTGGGCAGGGTATGATGGCTCCTGGAAGAGAATTCCGGCATGAGTACAAGCACGGGGGGCAAAGGAAACCTCCCTTGTTACTAAACAAAGCACCATGAGTCTACGCACCTGGGATGAATTGATCACTTGAGTTACTTAAATTAACTTGCCCTTAATTTACACTATGGAGAGAATATTTGAATACTTATCACTGAATTGTAGTAGGTTGATTTCAAAGCAAGTCATGGGGCGATTCACAGGCTGCTTGAAGTTGGATGACTTAACAAAGGGGTTGCTTTTTTCGAGGAAGAAAATTGAGGTTTGGAGGAATGGAAAACCAAGGAATTTCACAGAGAGGAAAAGGGCTGGCTTTCTAACTAATTGTGGTCAACGTACATGGGGCCTGTAGATGTTTTGCACTGAACATGTGGGGCCCAGCCGGTCACCATGGTTAGTTTTCACCAGTATAAAGGAATGAAAACAGGCACTAGTGTCTCAAGTGCTGGTTCTGTGTGAAGTGCTTCCTTCTCTGGGAACCCAGTCTGCCTTCCCGGGTGTTTGCTTCGAAGTCTAGGCCTAGATCGATCTGCAAAGAGTCATACAGACAGCAAAGGAGTGGAGAAAAGTGGGTCTTAAGATAAGTACTTAGAGTTAAGTTCCTGCCTTTCTCACAGCCTGGATTCGCCTCCCATCCCCCTAACGGATGGGCCGCTCCTATATAGTGTGATGGGGGTGAGGGTGTTTGGCTATTGTTTACCCCAGGTGAGCTGAGGTGGGCCTTCCGCTACATGAGTTCAAACAGGCGCTAACTGTCCTTTCTTAGTTCAAAATACTCTTAGTCTATCTCGCCCACCATGCTTTCTTGGCCCAACAGTCAAATGAAAGGTGAAATTATTCCCTGAATAAATTAATTCCTACCTGTCGGACGAGGGATGAATAGAAATCTTTAACAATATACATATATATATATATATATATATATATATATATATATATATATATATATATATATATATATATATATATATATATATATATATATATATATATATATCATTCATGAAATTCTAGTCGTGCATTATAGTGAATTCGTAAATACTCAGAATTCTGCATTAAGGTAGAAATACTGGAAAAGTAGTTTTTAGATGAAACACTTGAACTCTTCTAGCCAATAACCACCTGCCACAAAATTGTATAATATTAAATTAAATTTTTTACGTTTTTCTAATCTTGTTGTTCCTAAAGTTATAACTTCAATACCATATTATGTATTATTTTTATCTTTAAAATTCCTTTATAAAAACATATTTTGTGCTTGGGAAGTCAGTGGCATTATTTTTTTTACACGTAGAATGATCATTGGAAACTTTTTTTTTTTTTTTGCTTGAAGCTCGACAACTATACTAGCAGGAAATTTGACTTTTTACAGGAAATGATGAAGATATTTTAATAAATAGCTCCAAATCCCTAAATATCATCAACCATCTTCTAAACTTATAAAAACGGTATGTGAAATAACAAAAATTGATAGTTAGTAGAGGAGAAATGCGTTTCTGTATTATGAGCATCAAAAGTATCATTAGGATAATGCCAAAGAATATAATTAATTAACGATCATTAAAAAAAAATTGTATCCCTTTACAAAGACTATGAGGATACTTTAATTTGATACTCTGGTTTTCCTAAGAATTAAATGTAAAAATCTTTAAAGAAAAAAAAGTAAACATGAACAACGAAGAATGTAGGGTAAATAATATCAGTTTCATGTAGTGTCACTATTTATAGCAGCCCAAACATTCTAAAAGTATGCTCGAATCTATGTCATGTACTTGTCCCAGGTCTGTGAACATTTCTTGTCGCGAATGCGAAAGAGAGAATACTCTAAAATATGTAATTGCTGAGAGAATATTTTGCACATGTTTTCAGTGAAAAATTAGTGTGTCTTCCTCCACATGTTACTGGGACCCAAAAAAATGTAAAATGTACACATCATGACAGAAATTTATACAATAGAAATAGTATCATGTCATTAGAAAAATGCTGTGAATAGTATTCAGCTCCATAAACAATTGGAAATATTTTCAACAAGAATCGGACTTACCGTGAACATCGAAAGTCGCTGCGCAAAGAAGGGACCTCAGAGTCGTATTCTGGCAGTCTTCCCCAATTCACTAATTAAGATAGACGTAGAGTAAAAGTAATAAAGAACAAAGAATATCGTTCGGCACGCACGCAGCGTCACCCTGGTTCAGTGACCGCGCGAATCTCTCTGTTCTTTATTACTTTTACTCCTACGTCTATCTTAATTAGTGAATTGGGAAGACTGCCAGAATACGACTCCTGAGGTCCCTCGTTTGCGCAGCGACTCGACGTTCACGGTAAGTCCGATTCTTGTTGAAGCTTCGTCGATTGACTAGTACTTTTCTGTATTTCACATTTTTTCTTTGTTTTCTTCCTTCAGCCACCACTTAGGGTATACGTGTTTACGAAGTCTAGAGTAAGCCAAATTATTATATTGTTAGCTTCAACCCCGTTATTCCAGTAAAATACCTAGGATTTAGGGTAAGCAAAATCAGGTTAAATCTCGATGCTTTTTGTATGCCTCGCGTCCGAATGTTTGGAAGAACCGTTGCGTTTAAAATCAAATTCATCTCAAATATTCTTGTTAAGGTTAATTACCCTTAACTGGCGACCTTTGGCTAATTAACGACTGTCTTTGAGGTTAACTTTTGGCTTCAAGTGGCAGGTTACGTGTAATCTTGGTTTGCAGGGCTGTAAAAATTACGTAAATTGAATAATACATGATCAGCCAAGACCTCACACGTAACATTGGCGACCTTATGTAGAATCTAAAGTACATTTTAGAGAAAGAATCTGGAGAAAAGGAAATTAAATTACATTAATTCCAAAAATAAAAGTCAGATATCGAACTCCATTTCATTCTTCCAAACAAGGAACCAGGCATAATAATAAGCAGTAAAGAGAATAGTTATAATAACAAGTGTAGCGAGAATTAGCGTAGGTAGGCAAGGCTGCGTCGAGAGCAGAGCGTCATAATTTATAACGTTTAAGACAAGGGCATTTTACCGTGTTCGGATCGGGAGTCAAGTCGTTCAAGTAACGAATTCAAAGGCCGAATCGCGGAGCCCGTTTCATGTACACAAAGTAATTTAGAAATCGCGTCGGCAATTCCGATCGTTATTGTTTGCATATAGCGGGAATCATTCAAAACCGTGTCAGTGAAGTAGCAAACGAACTGAAATAGTAATTTTACAATAAAGGTACTGTTCAACAACGTAAATTTACGCAGGCAGGCTAGCATTTCTCTTTTCATTCTTTTGTTTAATGTCCGGGTGAGAATACGATAACAAAAGACAAAGTTGTTTGGTAATTTAGTTTTCCATCCGTAATGTAAAACGCTATGCATGATTGGTATATTTAAAGTAAAATCTGGATACCTGCATTTGTTTTATGCGTTGTTTTTGAATTTGGTGCTAAAAGGAAATACCCGCCATTTTGGATTCCTCCGCCGTGTTCGCGCGGTTGTTTTGAAATTGTTCGAACTGTTTGTGAGAGAACCGCCATTTGATGTTGTCGCACGGCGAGGTTGTTTTGAAATTTAGGCCTAACAGGACTTGGCCGCCATCTTAAGACCTTGTTATTGTCATGACCTCGACTCTGCTCCCCGCCACTCTTGGGCATAATTTTTTTTTTTTTTTGCTTTAGTAGTAAACCCACCTCGCAATATCTTAGCTAGACAAAACCAAAAGACAATTTAGGCAGGGAAAGATAGGCCTTAGTTAGGAGTACCATAACAAGTTCCTATACGAATACCTGCTATAAAAATCATATAAAGAGAATTTAAAATTTTACGATAAACTTTTGTGACGTCGGCTCCCAGGAAAATTAAGATAATAAAGCCATCCCTAAGGAAGTCAAGACGACGCATCTATCTGATTTTATTAAGATCCATGCCATTGTGCATTTATAAGATCTTTGCTTTACATGTTCTCAAGCAGCAAGAAATTTGCTGATTGAAAATCTCTCTCTCTCTCTCTCTCTCTCTCTCTCTCTCTCTCTCTCTCTCTCTCTCTCTCTCTCTCTCTCTCGTCATTCAAGTAAGCATTCCTAACCTAAGTGTACGTGATCTCTTCAAAGAAAGAACGGCCGACACTAGGCTAATTAATTCGAATACAATAAACCAAATAAAAGAAACACCTCTGTCCCACAATAGATGAGGACAAGTTAAGAGTAATTACAATGCAGTGATAAACTGTCGGTCACGAGTGAGGCCTGCTATCCAGACCGAAGCAAACAGCAGTTTTCACCCTCTGAAAAAGAAGGGGCCAGCACTGGGCCGGTACTGGGACCAGCCACTCACGAGGATCTTTAAAGAAAAAAAAAAAAAAAAAAAAAAACCCAAATTCACTTTATTCCACAGTGCCAATAATTTGCAGCACTGTCATCACTTGAATAGCTTACTTCTCTATCTCTCTCTCTCTCTCTCTCTTTTACCTTCCCTTTCTCTCTCATTCGATTGTTGCACTCTGCAGGGGGTGTAGAGTGCCTTTCCTCCCATATAGCCTAGTTGGACTCCAGTAGAGGGTCCCTAGGAACACATTGGCACCATAAGTGCCACCAAGCAAACATCCAGAAAAATAAATAAAACAAAAACAAAAGGGAACACAGAAGAGAAAGTTCTTCTGGGACATAACCTGCACCAGTGCCTAGGGATACTGAGTGCCACCAGTGTGACCTGTACACGGCACACCCAAACTACAGTGCCACCTTTTGAAAGGGTGCCACGTCATTGAAGAGACACTTCCTCGCTGCCCAAGTACGCCCAGTCGACCCGGTTAGACGCCCTTCCCCACCAGAACCATGGCAGCAGAGCATTATAAAACTTTCCTGGGGCTGGGGACGGCGGCAGGTCTCACCGGCTCGGAACTTACCACCTGGGTTAAGGAGTAAGTGGACGACTTGGCCAAGCGGGAGAAGGAAGAAAGACTCGAGCAGAGGAAGTATGAAGCCGAGCAGAGGAAGTATGAAGAAGAACGAAGGGCGTATGAAGCCGAGCAAAGGCAATTAGAAGAGGAAAGAGAAGAAAGAAGAAGACAGCATGAGTTAGCCTGCAAGGAAAGTGAGCTAGCCTGCAAGGAGAAAGAACTCGAGCTGGAAAGAGCGAAAATGGAGAATGCTGAAGCTATGGCTAGCCATCAAGCCTCCAGTCCTACACCTGCTGCATCAAACGCTCCAATTTCGAGCATCAATTCCCTAGTCCCCAAGTGGATTGAGGATGAGCCAGAAGCATGGCAGGAGGAGATCGAGGCTCTTTTCGATAACTACAGCACCACGGAGACGGAGAGAGCCTTAATACTAGCTAGCATATGGAGGGAAAAGCCAAGGCAGCGCTTCGCTCACTGGAGAAGAGCCAGAGAGGTAACATGGCAGAAGTTCGTAGAGTCATTACAAAGGCCTACGAGATAACCCCAGAAAAATGGAGACAACGGTTCCGAGGTCTTGCCAAGGAAGTCGGCTGGTCTTGGACGGAATGGGCATTTCACAAAACCCAGTCCGGCACGCGCTGGTTCGACTCCTTGGCCTGCACGACGTTTGAGGATCTCTTCAATCGGACCATGCTAGAAGACCTTTTCCAATGTGTGCCAGGGCCCCTTGCGGTATATCTTAACGATAAACAGCCCTCCATACTTATGGAAGCTTGTCGCATGGCTGATTCGTGGGAAACTTTCAATCAGTCGCATAGCACCTCTCAGAAGCGAATCATCCCTCCGGCCTACCTCTCGAACTCCACTCGCCCGAAGAATGGACTACCTAGCAAGACCCTGTGCAACTATTGCAAGAAGGGGGCCACGCTGAAGCTGAGTGCCGATACAAACTCGGCACTAATAAGCAGCCTAACCCTACCAGCCAGAACTCCGCTCCCGATTCATCCGCTCAGCCCTCTCCTCCAACAGTTACTGCAGGCCACCAAGCCCATCCAAAGGGCTCGTGCAAATCCTGTGGGGCTGCTAGCCACTACAATGCTGGATCTCCGGCCTGTCCACATCATGTCCCCACCACCAAATTTGTCAACCTAATCAGCACTTCATTTTCTGCTGCTGGTCCGCACTGGATCCTGTACCCCGGAGAGACTGGAAACCCAGTTCATCTCGGTGGCCCTCTTCAGAGCACTAGCCTGCCCGTGACCCTTCCGGTCACAGTAGACACTGCGGCAGATATTAGCCTGATCGCCAGGGCCCAAGTGCCAGCCGGTGCTGTGGTTGACGAAGAAACGCGGTGGGAAATGAAGTGGATAGAGGGCTACACCATCACCGTTCCCACGGTCCAACTCCAGGTTATGACCTTGGGGCACGCTACCCCACCGCCTTGGCGTGGTAGGTGGAATTCGGCCCGGAGTGGTCTTCTTGTTGGGTCGGGATCTTCTCTGCGGAAGCCCGTTACCAACGCCACTCCGCAGCCACGTTACCTCCTCCACGGAGGCCCCAGTTGTAACTCCCAACAATGACAAACCTCCACCTTCCGCCCACCAAAGTGGTCCGCGGAAGGGGCGCCACCCAACCTATTTCAGGCCCAGCCCTCTCCAATCGCGAAGGGCTGGCCCACCAAGAGGTCCTCCCCTCCGTGAAGAGAGATTCAGGAGGAGCAGTACCGCTGCAGGACGCAAGCGGGCAGACCACTCCACAAATTGGGAGGGCTGCCCAAGCAAGCAACGCCCAGCGGACGCCCCGAACAAAACTCTAGGAGAGGCTATGATCTCCTGCTGGGGCAGGAATCTCTGCCGCAGCTAAACCCAAGTCGTCCGAGAGGTATTGCACCTCCGGACCCCTTGTCAGGCATGCCTGACCTCAACTGCTGCCAGTGCCACTTGCAAGCACTGAGCAGTGCCAGACTCCGTCCGTCCCCGGACGTTGAGCTACCAATGGAAAAGGCCCCTATGCCGGGTCTAAATCATGAGGCGAATCCTCCTCCGGGAGATTTAGGATTCCCCATGCAGTTGATCATTGCGACTGGAGAGCCTCCAGCACCCGAACCTTCTTCTTTGCAAAATTTGACTCCAGGGGATGAACCGCTGGAGGATCGAAATGGTACCCCTTCCTTGGAAGACCAGGAACTGGCATCCTCGGACGCAGAAGTCGAGATCGCTCTCGCTCCGGTTGTCGCAGCAGCTGGAGTAGGAGTCCTCCCGCAGCTTTGCAGTTGCCCCTAATGTCGCGCCCGCTAGCCCTTCTGGCCTGTCCCCGGAGTCGGTGCTCTCATCACCTGCTAGGCCAGCTACTGACAGGCCTTGGAGGAACCCGAAGAAGAAGAAGAAGGGGCGGAAGAGAGCCCAGTAGTTGGTTGAGCTATCGCTCATCCTGGCACTAGTGCCCTCTCGGCACAGTGCCCTAACATCTAAGAGTGATCCTGGCCCTTGCCCAGAGAAGGTAGCCAGTGTGATCTCTTCCTTTTATTTGTACCTAGCCTAGGCCGCCTTAAAGTACGGTACATCAATTTAGTAGCCTTGTTCTTTCCACTTACCACCGAGCCGCAGTAATCATGTAAGTAGCCTAACTGATTTCAGTAATCTTAACTATTGTGAAACGAGCCACGATGCTCGTGACACGCATGGCCTAAGACCTCAGTGAGGCACCCATTTATCATATGAGGCAACCTCATGAATTAACTAGTAAATTTTAATTGTGTTAAACATAAACCATGTTGTAATTTAGTTAGAATTTTAACTCTTATGTTGGTGCTACGGTTGGGTTAGGATAGGTTAGGCTAGGGAATATCATAGAATGTACCACTAGGCTAGGTCTAAAACACATCATGATTGTAGGAGGTAGCCTATAATAACCGTAAGCACCTTCTAGTACTGCTAGAATTAGGTAAAGTAGTGATTATAGCTCATATCCTATCTAGGGTTAGGTAGTTCTGTAGCTAGGTAGGCTAACCAGGACTAATCTGCTCAGGGAAGAAGAGTAACCTTATAGAGGCGAACAGCTTGTTTAGTACAGACCTTCACGCCCGAAAAGGGAGTGAAGGCCCTCTTAAGGGGGGGAGCTTTTATAAATATTACTGCTGTTCGCCCTCGTAACTTTTGATTGTAAAAATATCAACCTGACTGAGACCGGGAAAAGACGTTGTCTATATAGGAGCGTCTTCAGTTCAAACCTTAACGTCCGTTGGAGAACGGGATAGGTATATTTAGGCCTTCCACCCTATAGGAAAATTTCCCTATCAGCCTTAAGAATAGGTGGTCCTAAGGTCCTTTTTCCTTTCTACCTGTCTCTTGGCGAATGTTTTGAAAACAAGAACGTGGACACCTGGGTGTGACTGTTCTGACCTAGGCCGGTCAGGGAACTTCAGAGAGACCGGAGCATTTGGAGAGACCACATGTCCAGTTGGGGCCTCTTCTCCTTTTCTTTGTCTATTATTCTATAAGTGAAGTGAAGAAGCAATTGCGAAGACCCCTCTCGGCGGTGTTGGTGCACACAACGTTCGTCCTAAGGTAAAGTCGCTTTTTTGTTCAAAACTTCGCCCATTCTTTTATCTTTTTTCTGTATTTCGCATTTCTTTTGTTTCCTCCTTCATCCCCACTTACTGTATATGTGTTTGAAGTCTAGATTAAGCCTAATTATTATATTGTTAGCTTCAACCCCGTTATTCCAGTAAAATACCTAGGATTTAGGGTAAGCAAAATCAGGTTAAATCTCGATGCTTTTGTATGCCTCGCGTCCGAGTGTTTGGAAGAACCGTTGCGTTTAAAATCAAATTCATCTCAAATATTCTTTGTTAAGGTTAATTACCCTTAACTGGCGACCTTTGGCTAATTAACGACTGTCTTTGAGGTTAACTTTTGGCTTCAAGTGGCAGGTTACGTGTAATCTTGGTTTGCAGGGCCGTAAAAATTACGTAAATTGAATAATACATGATCAACCAAGACCCTCACACGTAACAATATATATATATATATATATATATATATATATATATATATATATATATATATATATATATATATATATATATATATATATATATATATATATATATATATATATATATATATATATATATATATATATATATATATATATATATATATATATATTTTCATGGTCTATTTTTCATCATTCACCTTGCTAAGTTGGTTCCTTACTGTAACGGAAATGCCTCTGTCCGCCCGTGCATGTATACATGCATTTTAAGTACACACATACACAAACACCACACACACACACACATATATATACACGTGTGTGTGTTTGCCTATTATGTATGTATACATGTGCGGGTGGACGAAGACCTTCTGTTATAATAAGGAAACAACTGAGTATGGTGAGTTATATACGGCCAAGAAAAATAGACCATGAGAGCTAAATTACAGATCGATCCTTAAATGTATCAGAAAATTGTAATAAAAGCGAGAGCGACAGAAAAATCCCTTTTAGGTTCCATTGATTTTATGGGGGTAATAATTCGGCACTGTGGGGCACTCTGACAGGAAGTCATTGACTGGCAACAAGGCCCGGAGGGGAGAGATTATGGCGTTGTAGCTTTTGCTGATGGCGAAACGTGCTTTCCAGTGGAAACAGTTATTTTTCCAACTGTTTTATTTTCAGTCACTTTTTCTCATTGATAATTTTTTTTATAACTTTCTAACTAAAAGAGGCTTCATTAACGTTTCTTAACATTTGAAAATACCTATTTTTGCATTTTGCAGCTCATATGTCTCTAAGTATGATAAGTATTGTTATCTATAATTTATTAATAAAAAAATTAAGCATAGGTCATCTTGGGCTAATATTTTTTTTTTTTATTTCTATTAATTAGTAGTGGTTAACAATGTTTAATAAAAAAAATGTCTCGAAATATCTTGTCAGTCTAATCTTTTCTTTCCCTATTAGATCAAAACTTGTTCCACAGTATGTAAGCTTCTTCTGTTCCAGCAGTCATTTCCTGATATTCTGCATAAATTCCTCCATATACGTTACGTATAAAAAATTGACGGAATATTTCAATAATATTTCATATTCACCGGAATAAAAATATTTTTCTTTTATACTTTGAGTACTAGAAGAACGGTTTAAGATAAGATATTGCAATTACAAAAATCAAATTAGAGCAATAAAATGTTATCTTATCGATTTTCCTTCTAACAGATTTATCTTGGCTTCAACAGTGTATATGTATAAAGTAACGAAAAAATATCCATAGGAATAATAACTGGACAAAAATTATTACCATTAAATATCAACCCTAATGAGAGCGAAGGAGGGGATCGAGATTTACGGACGGTTGATTTGTCAAGAAGATTAATGGAATGGGACTATAGAATGGAAGTTTATGGGTGAATGTTTCGATTTACTGGGCACATGGAAATTTTAAGTGTTATGTATTAAACAGTTTCATGTTATGGGATTCCGGTCATGTATATGTTTGTGTAAATACGTCGTTATATATATATATATATATATATATATATATATATATATATATATATATATATATATATATATATATATATATATATATATATATATATATATATATACATATATATATATATATATATATATATATATATATATATATATATATATATATATATATATATATATATATATATATATATATATATATATATATATATATATATATATATATATATATATATATATATATATATATATATATATATATATATATATATATATACTTTCAGGGCATATTTTTTCTCTCATACAATTTTCATTAAAAGCATTCTTGCATGTATCTTCATACCGACGGAGTTTTTTTTTTTTTTCCAATTCTCGTTCGTCAATTTCCGGTGAAAAATGCGCAGACTTCCTTATCCCATTTATAGATTTTTGTCGCGACAGCTGTTTCGCCTCTATGGTATTATCAAGCGACTGCTGACTTACAATGCGGCCTTTAGACCTTTTATATCATCGTGTGGGGAGAATGACCCTGAGGCCTGGGTACTGGTTGGTCAAGGGATTAGTAGCATAAACATTTCAGTGCGTTGTTTTGGGTACAAAGAACATGTATGACAACAAAAGTGAAAGTTTAAAATGTGGTTAAATAAATATTCAAAATATAATACCGTGCACTAGTGTTTCCTTATATATGTGTTTAAAATTTAGTATAATCTTACATGTTAGTTTTCAAATACACAAAATAACGTACATGAATAAATAATATTTTATAGCATGTGTAAAGGTACAAATAAACAAATGTCTGTTCATACATAAATGTATATAATGTTAAGTTTGAATGTATGTGTGCTTCAAATGGCCTACGCTGATTAACGGCTGGAGGTTCGTGTTTGGCGGGGCCTCAGCAACTTGAGCAAGCACGTTACTTGGCCTTTGCTGGAAAGCTCTCGTGTCCTGAAAGGGGCGCGATGTATCTGGTGGTTCGGGGCGTGCTGTCTGGTCCCTGTTGGCTCGTGCATTCCTTCTCCTGCTGAAGGGGAGTATATGGTCCGACTCTTGTTGAATATTCAGGGTCGGTTTCTTTATAGCTATGCTTACCGCTTCGGCTATTGAGAGACGACCACAGTTATCCTCTTTGTGCACGACCTGGGTGCTTTCTATCAGCTCTTGTAGAGATGGCTTCCTGTCGTGAACATCTATGTAATGTTGATGAATGGCCCCCTGATTTCTATGAGCCAGTAGACGTCTCCGAAGGGTCGTTGTAGTGCGCCCGATGTAGTTTTGGCTGTGAGATTTACACATCTCCTCTGGACAAATGAATTTGTAAACTACGTTCGTGCACCTCTTCGGTCCCCCCGGAGCGGTGCTGTTCTTTATTATTAGGGCTGATACAAGGTTGGGCTTACTGTAGATTCTGAGGCCTATTTTGTGGTAAGGGGCTTTTGGGGTTGCTTGCTCAAGTCTCTGAGGCCCCGCCCAACACGAACTTCCAGCCGTTAATCAGCGTAGACCATTTGGACGCACACATACGCTCAAACCTGATATTATACACATTTATGTATAAACAGACATTTGTTTATTTGTACCTTTACATACAATATAAATTATTATTTATTCTTGTACCTTATTTTATGTATTTGCAAACTGACATGTAGGATTATACTAAATTTTCAACACATATTTAAGGAAACACTAGTGCATGGTATTATATTTTGAATATTTATTTAACCACATGTTTAAACTTTCACTTTTGTTGTCATACATGTTCTTTGTACCCAAAACAACGCACTGAAATGGTTAAGCTGTTAATCCCTTGACCAACCAGTACACAGACTTCAAGGTCATTCTCCCCACACGATGATATAAAAGGTCGAAAGGCCGCATTGCAAGTCAGTAGTCGCTTGATAATGCCATAAAGGCGAACAGCTGTCGCGACAAAAACCAATAAATGGAAGAAGGAAGTCTGAGTATTTTTTACCAGGAAACTGACGAACGAGAATCGGAAAAAACTCCGTCGGCATGAAGATACAAGCAAGAAACTTATTGATGCCACTGAAGCAATTGTTTTTAAGAATATA
>NC_089742.1:14094165-14099165 GCF_040412425.1 Macrobrachium rosenbergii
GATAAATTTTCAGACTAGGAAATGATCTGCCACAGGGCATTCATTAATTCACCGATAGCTGAAGGTACTTGTCATCGGCAAAATTCTTTTCCCGGAGATTTGCGATGGAAAATGGATTACGTTTAGCCGTGTTTATACTGGTGGATTCTATATGCAGACCGGAATAATAATAAATTGGAATTCTGGAGGAGTAATAAGTTGATACGAAAATATAATATTTTCCTGAAACTTTATATAAGAAAAAAATAAGAGCAGAATATGACAAGTCTCAAAAAAAAAAAAACACATCTAACTCGAATTTATACGAGTCCAGAAAGCTGATAAATTTATTTTCTTTAATTTATGTGAATACTTACACCACATGTCTTCGTTGCTCTTTGTAAGAACATATATTACAATTTAAGGTTATACGCGTTTTATGCCAAACATATTTTATGAGTAAAACGATAAATGAAACGAAACTTAGCTGCTGTAGCCTTAAAGTACTAATCAATAATTAATCAGTTTTATCAAGAGTGAAAAAGGATAACAATATTTATGTAAATACAATTTTTTAGCTGGTTTAATATACTAGAAATGGTACGTGTTCAAATGATATTTCTCTGCCGTGAGTAATTAGTCTTTCTTTATTGATAAACAAGTAAAAAATGCGCTTAGGTTTCTTCAGCGCAGTCTAGTTTTCTGTACAGCGTATAATCAAGGTCACCAAAAATAGATCTATCTTTCGGTGGTCTCTGTATAATGCTGTATGAGCCGCGACCCATGAATCTTTAACCACGGCCAGGTGGTGGTCTGTCCTATGTCGTTGCCAGATACATGATTATGGCTAACTTTAACCTTAAATAAAATAAAAACTACATAGGGTACAGGGCTGCAATTTGGTATGTTTGATGATTGGAGGGTGGATGATCAACATACCAATTTACAGCCCTCTAGCCTCAGTGGTTCTTAAGATCTGAGGGCGGACGGGGAGACAAAGCCGGCACAATAGTTTTCTTTTACAGAAAACTAAAACGGATAATTTAGTTTACAAAACCTTCCATCGTGTGTCTGCACTTGAATGAAACAGGAATTAGTTTTGACGCGTCCTCTAAGCACTGCGACTCGGTAAGACATTTCAATTGGGATTGGGTTCACACCACGGACGGCATCGACTGCTAATGGCTCACGGACACAGGAAGGTTAATTGGATGGAACATGATACTATAATCAACTCAATCACAAGTAATTACGCAATGGTTAATTTAACGTTTCCTAAGAGGAGGTTCGACTGACTCTCTTGTTACAGCAAATTACTCCGTCATCAGTAATCGGTTACTACTTTTGATCCTTAAACTGGGCAGGATCATGAGAATCACAGATGTTTCTGGAAATAAAATTTCATGTATTTCATATTTTTTAAATTTCTTTTTCAGAAATAAGGTGATAGTCATGTATTTACTTTTGCTTAAAATTAATTGAGTAGGCCTATTCCATATGAAATATACTGCACAGTATAAAGAAGTAAACATATTTTTCAGCATACGTCATATCCACCTGTTTACAACCTGGTGTACAATGTGATTTTTTATCTACATACATAGATGCACATACTTACATGCAAATTCACTCACATACACACACAGACACACACATATAGACAGTATATATATATATATATATATATATATATATATATATATATATATATATATATATATATATGTATGTATATATGTATGTATGTATGACAGCATGTATGTAATGTGACCGACAGTGAACCAAAGAATTATCCTTTTTATGGTAACTGGGTAGAATCTTACCTTACGTACTTAATTTACCCTTGACTCAAAAACAGTGAGTTTCACCCATTTGTCTCAAGTGCACCTATAATTTTGTTCATACCAGATATACAGTATATATATATATATATATATATATATATATATATATATATATATATATATATATATATATATATGTATGTGTGTGTGTGTGTGTGTGTGTGTGTGTGTGTGTGTGTGTGTGTATAATGTATGAGTAGGTATATATGTTTGTGTGTGGGTGTGTGCAGATGTCTGAGTGAGAGAGCGCTAGAGAGTGAGTGAATATGAGTGTATTTTATTAAGAATGGCTGAGCATTGGTATGTAATTCCTATAGGAACATGGTTACTTTATTATGAGCACTTTTAAAGGGAGTATCATTCTGAAATTATTGTTCTTTTGAAAGTGAATCTTTTTGTTTACCTTTATGAATGGAAGTTAAACTCTTGGGAATAATGTAAAAAAACAAATTCAAAATGATGATGCAAATGTTTGTAAGATGAAAATTTCTATTACCAAACCCCTTTTCTTAATGTAATTTTCCAAATGTAACGAGCAGTTATATACTACAATATCAAGTAAACAAATTACAATTATTTTAATTTCGTTATTTATTCTGTAATTCGATTGTTAGAAAAAAGATGCCTGAAAAACAATAATTTCATCGGTTTTTCAAAACTGAAGAACTAATTGACTTAAAAAGAGCTTTTGGAAACCGCAGACATACTCCAAGGCACACCAATCCACTCTCCGCTAATGAATTTCATCTCTGCTAAGACCTCGTTGCGCCAGCCACGAGACCCAACTACGGTCTAATAAGCAGAACCCAAGACGTAACCCCTTGTCGGAGGGGTAATTCTCACAAAATTCAACAGTGACGTTGAATCGCTGAGGATTTTAAAACAGTAGATTGGCTTTTATTTCTTATGTGATTATTAGTTTTCTGTAAAAGAAAACTATTGAGATTGCTTTGTCTGTCCGTCCACACTTTTTCTGTCCGCCCTCAGATCTTTAAAACTATTGAGGCTAGAGGGCTGCAAATTGTTATGTTGGGCATCCACCTTCCAACCATCAAAGATACCAAATTGCAGCCCTCTAGCCTTAGTAGTTTTTAAAATTTTATTTAAGGTTAAAGTTGGCCATAATCATGCGTCTGGCAATGGTATAGGATAGGTCACCACCGGGCCGTGTCTGAAACCTTCATGTGCCGCGGATCATACAGAGAACTAGGTTGCTCCAAACAAAAATCGGCGCATTTTTTGCTTTTTATTTTTTTATCATTTCTGCCTCCAGAGGGTGTTACCATCGTATTGCTCAGCTAATAATTTTGAGGTGAGGTTACTATCTTATGATGTTTTCTGACCTGATTGTGATCTACATAAGTCAGGTAAATAACTGCCAGGAACAAAATTCACTGCTTAGGTCAACTGAGGCACCATGGGCTTTAACGTGATGATAACTGTTAGGCTTGACGTCTTACAGATTTCTGGGCTATATTTCAGAAGATATTATCTATCTCATTTCCTTCTGAGAAATACCCTACTTAGAAATTTCTAAATTTTCTCAGATTTATTTCTTTTGACAGATATTTTTATGTTCTCTCCCTTTGTATTGGAACCTCGAGGTACACATTTTTCTCATAACTCAAGTTACCCAATTTCATTTAAGGTTTTTTTTATTCTCTTTACTGAATTCTAATAACTGTGCCCAGGAATAATCCCCACTGCTGCATAGAGGGAAAGAGGAAGAAAATACTCGTTAGGCCCACCTCTGACTGTTTCAGTATCCTCCAACGAAGTAATTCACCATTTCAGAGGGACTACGAAATTTCCAGATACAGTTTTGAGTTTCTATTTTGATATCAAGAAATATCAGCGTGATAATGCAGCCATCCCAGAAATGAAATATAAGTCTATTCAAGAGATGGCGCCTCTATTTTTATTTTAGAATGTTTGATTAAAACATCTTTATTTTTTTGACGTGTAGGTTCCACTTTAAGTAGAATAGTGTCACAGATGTGAGGAAGATATGAATATATACAGAATTATTTGTTATGAAGTCATTTAACAGCGTTGACTTTAAATGTATAATTGTTCTATTTTAGTCACTTAATTGCTAATCGTAAAAAAGAAAGAAAATGGTCATAAAACATCGATAAAATATTTTTGAATAAGCTACTGTAGAGGACTATCTATTGGAAAATAGAAATATTTGATAAATAGATACCTGAATAGTAAAAAATCCGTAGAGATTTTATTTAAGTAAAATTTCTGATCAACTGCTGTAAAATGTTATTATCATTTTCACCCCAACACTTAATTGACCTCCCCAATAAAAGTCCAATGTTTTCTAAATCGTCGTCAGTCATGTGGCTACGTAATATTTGAAATCCACAGTTCACAAGCGCATGTATAAAAAATAATCGTTATGGTGACAAACCAGTGCAAATAAACGCAGCACTGGTGAATATTTGCGGAACAAATTTCTTATATATTTTCAAAAGTTTTCACCAACTAACTGTATATATATATATATATATATATATATATATATATATATATATATATATATATATATATATATATATATATATATATATATATATATATATATATATATATATATATATATATATATATATATATATATATATATATATATATATATATATGCATGTATGTATATGTGTGTGTGAACAGTGAGTTATGTAATTATTGCTCTTCTATAAATGTATATGTATCAGTCAGGAAGATGAAAGGAAACACGGTACTGAAAGGTCTTTCAGGGCTTCAGCGTCCTGTAACAGTACATCCTATCTAGAAAAGCTTCTTACTGCTGTTATTACATGCAAGCGTAACATTCAACCGGGAGTTACAAAAGCGGGAAAGCAACAGTGACATCTTTATACACTACAAACAGTTGACTTTCATATTTCTTTAACCTCCATCATAAACATATATAGAATTACTTCGTCTGTTTTAAGTATTTAGGTCATATTTAGATAATTTACTGTTAATTATCTACAATAATAATCAGTGATTCTGTATAGGAAGCTAAAATTACTTACTGACGTAATACTAGATACAGCTGTATACTGCTTTTTAATATGTCATTGCATTTGTTGTGTCAAAAACATTCAGTAAAGGAATATTTTCAAAACCAGATCCAAATTGATATGATCACAAAAGGTTCCTCTA
>NC_089742.1:14104165-14121665 GCF_040412425.1 Macrobrachium rosenbergii
ATATATATATATATATATATATATATATATATATATATATATATATATATATATATATATATATATATATATATATATATATATATATATACACACACATATATATATATATATATATATATATATATATATATATATATATATATATATATATATATATATATATATATATGAACATTACAATTTTCACCATTAATATGATTACTATATCTTTCATATACATATTAATATTTATTTCATTACTGAAATTGTATTTATTGTCCTCTGACAGTTACAGAGAATCAGCCTACATCTGTCAGGTCAATTAATACCATATTCTACCCTGTGTAATTTCATAAAGACCTTTTATAAGAAACTGCTGGTTTAAGAGTTACTCCTAATGCCTCCTCCATATCTGTACTCATTTGGTGATCAAAATATTTGCCATATTTGATTATCATATTTGATTATTTGTCTCTTGGAACGTCCTATAAACCATGTTGCACTTGAAAAGAAAAAGTAACACTAGTGACTCAGGATTCAAATTTTGTCAAAAGTTTGCAGAAATGAAAAATTCAGTCAACAGAGCGTCCATGTCTCCCTCTTCATCGGTTAACTACTGATAAGCACACATGTCAGTGATTACTGTTTTGTGGGGATGCTAATAAAAACTCCAAATCTCTATTGTCTATTTCTCTACGGCATTAAACATTAAACATGCATGTCAATCTGAGACAGTCATTCAGTTATTACAAGAGATATGATGATGGACATAAAAAAAAAAATCCAGTTCTTGTATTTATTTAAGACTGGCAACTTGAGAAAAACATAACCGACAGAGAGTGTCTTCATTAATATTCTCTTATGATTTTTTCACTTTCGGATAAATTAGGCACAAAATCATTAACAAGGAGAGCAGCAAATTATTTTTCATGAGCACAACCAAATCGAGAATAAAGGTCCTAAATTATAACAAAGTAAGACAATCAAAAAGCATTCAGAAAGTTCTGGAATGCATCATTAAATCTTTCATATCAGAGATTAAATATTAGTCATATGTGTAAGAAAATCCAAAAAATAGAGGGAACGGCAAAAACAAATCGAAAGATGCAAAAAAGTGCAGGATTAAGTCTACAACATCACCACTTTTTTTTAAAACCCTTTAATTTCTGTCTAGAGCAATTAAGATCTCGACCTTCTGATTGGCTTGTGGTGAGGATGAAAGAAAGGCGCATGGGGTGGGGCATCGTACTGGAAGTGGTCGATTTCAGACGTGAAATGAAAGGCGACCGAGGCAAAATCAAGTTACGTTATAAGCGGAAAATTTATACGGTGTGTTCTTTTCCTTTAAACTTTCTCCTGTGAAAGTTGCATACATACATTTATATATATATATAATATATATATATATATATATATATATATATATATATATATATATATATATATATATATATATATATATATATATATATATATATATATATATATATATATATATATATATAATGTATGTATGCAACTTTACAGGAGAAAGTTTTAAGGAAAAAAATACAACATATAAATTTTGTATGCAACTTTGACGTAATTTGATTTTTGCTTAATTTGATCTCGCCTTTCATTTGACGTCTGAAATCGATCACAGAAGGATTCCGAAACGCTTTGAGGGAAGACCCTGTAGCTTTTACATAATTTCATCATCGCCTTTGAAGTCAAATGACATTTGCAATGACATTTCTTGAAATCATTATTGGCCAAGATTGAATACATATAGTCAAGAATACAAAAATATTATTGTATAATGCCAAGTTAAAGGAATAATTATAAGATATTGTTAAATATGAAATATAAACTGAGCGAAAAGTAATCATCATCGTATCCTTTCCTCCCGTCTTCGGAATCTCAACATAATGTATGTAGATAACTGTCTCCATCTCTTCCTCTGTCACTCATACAATATCTTGAATAATGTTTTGGAAATACAACCCCTGCTTGTTTACGGATTTCTGGGCGAAGAACTAATCAGTGGATTGCATGCAAGGTTCGAGTTCTGCTTCTGTGAAGCTGAATCTCCTCTTTATATGTCACCTGGACTTTCCTTCTGAATTTGATTGACTTATTCATCTGTTCAGGAGTATTACTCTAATGTATTGGGAGGCTTTTCTTAAACTTGCCTCTTTTGAAGGCGTCTGTATCATGTGTCAATTATAAAAATGCAGTAGGTGAATTTATATATCGAAAAAACTTAAACAGAAGCATGTGGCTTTTAAATTTAGTTACGTAGTCTATTAAAATTCCAAATATATTAAAATTCCAAGTATATTAAATATACATGCTAATATCAGGAGAACTTCCCAATTAAGGATGCAAATACCAATCACTTCTTTGAGAAACAGAGAAGCTGAGAAGTTAGGAAAAATTTAACTTCTATAATAATTCCTATTTAATAACGTTTCTGTTAATGATTTCCTTCCACAGCTGCCCTTTATTATTATTTTTATTATTATTATTATTATTATTATTATTATTATTATTATTATTATTATTATTATTATTATTACAATGAAATATAGCACTCAAAAATGTATAAAAGTAAACAAGGAATATCAGATTCAATACATATCGAAATAAAGTAGAAAGATACATTGAATGATATGATTTTGCCTAATCAACTTGCACTGTACACATCTCCACGGGAAATATTAACGTTTCAAGCTTTAAATTGTTCTGCAAAGACTTCATGAAAATTTTCGTAACCAATATAAGTTTATGTATACTCCTTTTAACTAAAAAAAAGCTTTCTATAACATGTCATTCACTAGTTCAAGAACTATTGTAAGGGCTATTAAACAAATTACGAATTACCTTGGGCGAGCTAAGAATTATTACTCACATCTGGATTTGGCCTGTTATATTATCTGAAAAAGTTGGCACTGAGGCCATCTATCAACACCTGGAAGAAAGTTTGATCGAATACGTCATTTAAACAAGAATCTAATGTACGTTCCACAGCAGAATGAAATAGAATTTTTTTATTTCTGACTGCCACTTTCCTGTGGTTTTCGCTTACACTAAATCATGTGCATCTCTTGTGACTTTTTGAACATACATACATACACTTACATACTGTATACTCATATATATATATAATATATATATATATATATATATATATATATATATATATATATATATATATATATATATATATATTGTGTGTGTATGTATGTATGTATGTATATATATATATGTATGTATGTATACATGCAGGTATATAGGTAGATAGATAGCAGGATGCTAATTTTTTTTAGCTACCTGTGAGTTTCAATACTCTAATTTGGATTAGATCAACCTTACCATCGTGTGTAAATGAAAAGAATTCGACATCATGGAGAACATTAATATAAAACATTACTCTTCTAACTTGGTTATCCCTTCTTAATTTTTTTTCCTTTGAAACGGTATGTTCTGTTGGAAATATACTTTGCTTTATATTGGCTTACATATGTGTAAACATACGCAATGTAAAATATGGTCTTTATTTGTATTATAAGTTAAACTAATATTTATCTTTAAATGTAGCTTTTTCAGAAATGTACTAGATCATGAGAAGAAATAATATATCAAACAGTAAATTGCCTCAGAGTTTTATAAAATTACATTTTGAAATTGTTAATTATTTATTAAATAACCACCTTTAGAGTTTTGCCTATTTTCTCAAATTGTAAAAGTATTACTTTAACAGAAAATAATGTCATAAATGAAAAACACTTTCACCGGCGAAATTGCCTGGTCTACCCATAGGTATATGCCTAATTCATGTATCTTATTTTTTCCTAGCTATATAGGCATTTCATCATTATATTTCATGATAATTTGCCATTCAGTGGGTATGAAAATAATGTATATCTGAAATCCTGTTCGTTTCCGGGAAGAGACATTAGAGTGTTTCCCAAGTCATCGTTTCGTGAATGGATGCATATAACAAAATGTGAGGTAAAAGACTCCTTTGTGAGCACAAGGTGGTCTTCGGAAATTCTTTTGTGCTTCAATCATGGGTTCATTTTAACTCTCTTCTCCGAACTTTTTGGAAGCAATATTCTCTGTTTGGAGATCCGAAGACTTTTACGTTTAAGTAAATGACGAGGACCACTCTAACATTTGAGAGAGAGAGAGAGAGAGAGAGAGAGAGAGAGAGAGAGAGGAGTATTGACGTTCCAATAGTTGTCTCTTAGCTTTCATGGAAGGTAAAGGTCTGTGTCTACCTTTTGCGTTTGACTCTATTCCTGCAAAATTCTCTTGTATCTGTTGACTCTTATTTGTAGCATTTTATTTTTCTCTCGGCTAATCTGTTTTGAGATCATTCTTTTGTGTTGCAGAACATGTTGTTATGTAGTACACGGTTTAGTAAGAAACATAGTTTTTATGGAAATTCTCTTGATCAGTATTGATTGTTTTTAAGAAGTAAGGCGAAATATGGCTGTGTTAAAGCAAGCGTTTCTTACAAGGATTTTTAAAGAGTAGCCACAGTTTCCAGATCTTTCATCAGTCTTAATTAAAATAGACTTAGCAGTCATAAGACGATCCGGAATAAATAGACGAAGACGAAAGAAGAGAATAAAAAATCAGTACACTACGATTTAGTAGAAGTAATTGTAAAAAACCTTTGATAATTTTGCCACGCAGATTGCTTGGAGGAAATGTTCTGCAAATATTGGCGTTATAACAAAACCACTCATAAAATGAAATGACTATTACACTTAGACGAACAGAAATTTTTTTGAACAGTGTTAGTAATCTTTAAGAAAAGCAGATAACAAAAAAAAAAAAAAAAAAAAAACTTAGTATTATTTTGAGGTTCCTTTAGAATCTGCGCTGGAGAAATGAGATAGACAGATATGTCGATGTGTTAAAAGAATTTATTGGAATAATTTTTCTAAAACTTAAAATGACAAACATTTAGACAGAAATACAGCAGACTCTAAGTAAAAAGAGGGTTATTGTATGTAAAAAAATTTTGATAGCGTCCCCCATGCGGGAAACATTGATTGGATTGTAGATGAGGCTTAAAGGCTAGATACTTGTTTCCTTGAACGTCGTTACAAAAAATACTTGCACAGGGAAGCCTCATTTTAGTCTAAAAAAGAAAGCTTTACCATAAGATACAATGAAATTTATAGAGTTTCCTTTTGTATTTGTTTCGAACATACATTGGCAGCAGTGGGGGAAAATCTTTTTTGATTCCCGTACCTAATATTTCTACGTAAGACATAATATTATCATATATGTCCACAATTATGATAACCAAAAGTTTAAGAATGAAAATACTGGCCTTGGATGTTATAAGGGTTCTGAGACCCATACACTGAAAAGTCCTTCGTTGTGGTGTCATAACCGCGGTATCCTCATTCATCTTTGGGGATGTCAAAGTATTTGATAAGATATTAAACGTTTTTGGACATATGTTTGCTTCACATCATTTGTTATTGAGTTTAACTGACCTTCTCAAGACAACGGTTCTAAAAGGTAACACGTTACTGAAGGATTTTAGACAATTTTAACGTTCTAGCCACATTGCGCCTTGAACATTTTTTGAGAATATGCTTGGATGTGTTTTTTTTTAGTCCAGTTTGATAAAAATGACATGAACGTTACCCCAATTAAATAGCCACCAACAGGTATGCCTGTTCTGCTATTTAAACCAGTTACATTTGTATTAAAATTATCACTATTAAGGGCGATCCGGAACTTCGAGAGCCTTGTCCTTATTTTCACAAGAAATGTAAGACAGGATAAATATCTCACTATAATTGATTTACTCGTGCAACAAAACAGAATGCATATCTAGTCTACCATGTACTGCACGTCTTTCCACGTGAGATGCATGAATATTTCAAGATTCTATGCTGGGATGTGTATGAATATGACAAGAGTATTCACTTAGTCTTACAAGTGAAGTTTTGTTTGCGGAATTGAATAGGTTATTTGTCCTTGGTAGTGTGAAAAACTGTCAACACGGAAAAAAATACTAAATTTATATGAAAACTTTTATTCTACAAAGGGTATCATAAGTGCATGCTAAACAGTGCATAAAAAAAAATAAAATTCAATAAGGAGACAAGCATTAACAATTAAAACTATCAAGAGGCTAAAGTCCGAGAATGTTATAGAAACGTTTTCACGTAAAAAAAAAAAAAACAATTGGAAGATTAGGTTTTTCTTATGAATCTGACAATAATACCTCTCCCAGCTATCATCACTCGACAATAGTTCATATGTTCAGAAGAAATTAAGAGTTAGTCTATACCTTCTGCAGGTTGTTTACATCCAGGTTATTTGAAATAATTATGTAAAAAAAAATAATAATGATAGAAATATTATCTTACTTTTTGAAGACCCGATAAGCATTTTGAAAGGAATAGGTTTTACTGGAAAGGAATCACACTAACTTAGCCAAAATGGGACCGTCTTATGACTGCTAAGTCTATTTTAGTTTCTCTTAATCTGAAAAAGAAACAGCAGTCTAATTTCTGTACCCCTGGAGACAACGGAGAGATTTCGCGTGGTTTTTATTTAATTAAGGTTTAATGTCCAAATCGTGCTACTTCGGGAATATCACCTAAGGGGAATTATAAGTGATAAATGGATTGGAATCTAAGTGTCTCGGACACTCGACAGTACCCTCCAACGACTTCCAGTCGACGTTCAAAACCGCTGAGCCATCATGAGAGGTGTAAGTTAATGCCGGACTTGTATTTTTACTGTCGAGTGAGGGGATTTGTACGTAGCGTTGGAATCAACCCACCCCCACCGTGACAGCTGATTGCCACGTTTGGAACACGTAGCTCTTTTTATGAATTTTTATAACTTCACCGTGATTTATATACTAACATCAAGCTACAAATGTCGAACATTCGACAGTTCACTCCAAAGATTTACAGTCGACGTTCAAAACCACTGAGTGGTTGTTGATATGCTTCCCTCTCTGATATAGATTTGTCGTAACAAACATATAGCAAAAGTCCGAAGAATTCGAAAATTTCTGATGGCATTTTGCTAAATTCTTTTTATCCTCCATAATGACTTAAAGAAAGCTGTATTATTGACATAATATTTCATTTACATTGCACTAAGAAAATAATTCAGAATTGCGTGTTACATATTGCTAATGGTTGATATCTCATTAAAGTACATGACTTACGAACTCGACATAAAGATATTTTTTGTGAACTATGTAGTATTTTTATTACTTTGTGAGTTTAAGAAAGAATGGTACTCTCTTCAGTTATGAGAGCTGTAAAATGGAGCGTTCCATAGGAGACAAAATAAACCAAGAGAAATGTCTTTTTTAGTGCAGTAGGCCCCTATCATAAGCTTTATTTTCCTTCAGCATAAGCTTTGAGTCCCCTTTTCATAAAGTGAGGGATATTGCTGCCAAGAACAAAAGTTCTTCGAAGATGCCTGACTTAGGCAGAAGTTTTCCATCACAAAATACGTAAATATCCAGAAAAATCATGTTTTATTTTACGTTCGATGTTACTTAAATGGTCCTCTTATTAATAATGTTATTTAACAATGAAGCATTTGAAATAATGGAGGGAAACAACTAATTGATGCCATAAGTGATTAGAAATGTGTTAAAGTAAATGTCCCTTTTCAATTTTGTTTTTGTTGTTGTAAAGCCCATGTTTCAAAATATTTCCCTCTAATTTTTCGTCGTTTGAATAAACTGAATAATACCGAATCTAGTCATTATCTAATTGCTTCCAGCCATATTGAAATGAGGGTTTTTCATAGGAAAGGTTCTTATTTAATTGATTTTTCCCTACGATGTATACGTGAATGTTGACTGCAATTAAGCTGAAAACTGTATAAACACCTTGTTATAAATTGTTAAAGGGAAGTTAATTTACACATCTGGGAAAATTGTTAGTATTTAATAATATGAAATTGTCAAGTGCATAACACAGGGCTCTTCCTCTTCCAGGATCAGCTTCTCCTCCACACCTGTATTGGAAATAATGAAAACCTACATAAATGGCAAAACCTTGGAATTTTAATATTAACTGATATATAAGAAGAATATTACAAGAAACACTTATATATAGGCACAGGTCAACGTGTTACCTTAACTGCGAGTAGGTCAAGGACAGGAAAAACTAAGCCAGATAACCATATTACAATGCTGGATAATAACCCTATCCTGAAATGATGTAACGCCCATATAAGTTACTGTTTACAGAAAGATAATATTCTTCAGTCGTGTATTTTAACTTATGACAATGAAAACGAAATCTTAGCTTACCACTTATTTACAATACTAAAAGGAATAACACCTTCAGCACAGCTTCAGAACCACTGACGAGAAAAATCCTTCAATATAAAATATGTAATAAACAAAAATAATAGTACTTAACCAATTACAGGCAGAAAGATCATTAAGAGGGCAGTAACAAAGGCTCAAAGAGATGATTACGGTTACCATTAAGTATTTGCCCTAACAATACTTGGTACTCACCGTAATCCATCCGAGCGAGACGTGATTGACTCTAATGCTCGTAGAACGTTGTAGTATGTCCAGACGGAATCATCCACTGAGGTGAGGTGAAGTCCGAGATCGTGATGAACCATAAACTGGGGGGCCAGAGAACATCCAGGTGGCCGCCAAATATGCCGTCCAAAATATGGAGTCACAGGGAAATATACAGTACAGATGCCTCGTGAGGGACCCTTGGCTCAAAAAGTAATTTTAGCAGAGCCATAAATTTACATCATACTTGTCGATGACTCGCTCAACTGAAGACTGGCTTATCCTGGCTTACACTGAAGACTGGCTCAACGGCAAGACTGGCATAACTGCCCTCAGGCTGTGACAGAACAATCTCTGTTTATTTATAGGCAGATCTCGACGCTCCCTCGGAACAAGAAGAATACAAAAAGAGGAGGAGTCAAATAATTGCCAACTATCATTATGGCTGCAGGAAGGACAGTAGGGTGTACCAAGTATTTAAATAATAATAAACAAACTTGAATAGTTACGGATCCTTCCTGCCGCCGTAGGAAAGTACACTAGAAATAACTGGAATTCTGTATAGTCCAGGGGGGAGGATGGAAATTTCTTCCAAAGTACGAAAAAATTTTCATCCAAAAAAGAAATTATATGTACAAAATATGTTTTGACAATACAGTAAAATGAAAACTTATACACATTTAATAAAGTTATATACAATAAAATTAATTTAGTGAAACATTTGTCTTGTCCTTGCCTCACTGGTCTCTGCAGCTTTCCTTTTAGGACGTGAGGATTTACTCAAGAACTGACTTTCGGGGCAAGTGTTACCATGATCAAAATTAGTATCCTCCAGCGTGGGTATTAGGTTAGAAACACGAATCTTGGTGATCTGACCGGTTCCTCCCTTTTTGACTAGAACATAGGTAACCTCACCCAGATCATTAGAAAAATTCTGCAAAATAATTCATAATGGATAATTACTTCTTTTAGTATATTCTTCTTTGATTAGTACGATATCTCTTATTTTAACAAGTTATGTGAAATGGGACGATATCTGCTTTTCCTATCAACAGCTTGATGAATTAGAGTACCTAAAAATTCATTATGGTAGGTATCTAATAACACATTTCTAACTTTACATAATTTGGTATAATTTTTAGAAATGTCCGAAATATTAGATTTAGCAGGATGAAAATCTGGACCTTCTGCCGGAAAAGGCTGTAACTCAGGGATCAAATTTAATGAGGTTAACTCATATCCCCTGATAAGTTGTTCAGGTGTTATAGGCTCGGGTACATCATCAATGTTATTGCCTCGTACAGCCTCTTTGAAAGCTATGGGTCGTCTATTAACGAGATGTACTGTTATACACAAGAAATTCAAAATCATAAAACGAAAGTACGTTGTTCTTGATCGCTCCAAAGATTAATCGTTTAACCATTTTAACACACACCTCGACCAAAGAACCCAACAGCCTGCAACCCTGAAAATATTGTTGAAAAGATACAGGTTTCACAATGTTTTCTTCAAAATATAATCGCATCTGAAAGTCATTAATAAAAGAGCTTATAATATTAGCACCTGCTATCAACTGCGTTCCTAAATCGCTGATGCACAGCTGGGGTATGCCATATTCAAAACAATGTAATTGAAAAGCTCTAAGAAAATCTGAAACATTCAAACTTCTACAGACTTTTAGATTAATGGCCCTTGACCAAGGACGGGTTGTGCACAATAACCAAATTTTCTGTGTCACCTTTTCATTTTTTACGTTAAAAGGTCCTAGATAGTCAACAAAGACATTTGCAAAGGGAACAGCAGCAAGGTCCGACCGGAAGTCTCTGTAGGAATTATGATTTAATTTTGTGGTGCGATTATTGAATCTACGACAATGAACACATTGCTTGAGAGCTTTCTTGACAACGGAAAAATGTTTAGGGATATAATAATACCTTCTGAGCTCAGTTAACGCAGAATAACAACCTGAATGTAACAACTTTACATGGGCGTCCCAAATAATCAATTTAGTTAAATGGCTGTCTGGATGTAATAACGCGGGAAATTTGTCGTTAGTGCTGTAATGCCACTTCCTGAACTTACTTTTCACTCGTAAAATGCCCTGTTCATCCAAAAATAAATTAAGCTGTGCTATGATAGGAGACTGTGTGAAGTTTATAGGATAAACTTCACACAGTCTCTGTATGTTATTAATTCTGTTCAAAACAATGGGAGAATGTTTATTTAATTTGTCTAACTTCAAAGATGCAGAATTTAGCCAATGCAGGGCGCAGATAGAATCAGTATAGGCAATAATGCTCTCAATTTCTATGGGCCTTACGCACTCAACACTTAAATTTATGGCATTTAGTTCAAGGACAGGTATTGATTTATTCTTTAGTTGTTTACTGACAAGTCTGTTTTTAAGCATGAATAAAACTTAAACGGCCTGTCTCAATATGCTGCAAATAAATAATACAACCGTAAATATCTCGACTTGCATCTGAAAACACAAAAATGTTATATTTACCATCTCTAGAACCTACAGATCGGGGTACCCTTAAAGGAGGAGCTCTGTTTATCTGTTTGCAAATATTGCTCCATTCTCTCTCTCTGCAAAACTGTAACCAAGATTTGATCCCAGTTTAAATTTTTCTGGCACTGTAGCTTATGCATAAATAATCTGCTGCGACTAAATAAGGCCATATTAAAGCCAAAAATATCAAACTGAGAAGCAATGGTTTGTAAAATTGACCTCTTTGTTTTGGAATTAAGGCAAATAGGGTTAGTAAAAATTTCATCAGAATTCCTATCCCAAGTTAAGCCAAATAATTTACTGGTGTTAGGGGTAACTTTTTCTGCTTCCTTGTCTATTTCCTCTCGTAATGCTATATCATTAGTAACCAACTGCTGACTATCAAATCTATAAGGGTTAAAAATACCAGGAAGCTGTTGGTACGACCATTTCAACTCTTCTGAAGTATTAACAGTAATAGCCCCATTATCCATGTAAATAAGAGAGTAAATGGACTTTTTCAAGCCTGATATGCGGGGATCATCAGAGTGCTGCAAAAATCAAAATGTGATAAAGAGCCATCATTAGTAAAAAAAGAACTACATCGAAGACCAAAAGGTAGTCTCAAATTCTTGAAAGCCACTAAAGAAAAATCACCTTGACTGACATTCTTGTACCAAAAAAATAAAAGTTTAGCCTGGTCATTTTCGGTCAAAGTCAACATATTAAAAGCTTTCTTAAGATCAAAAATAAGCAATTTCCTGTCAAACCTTTGGATTAGAAAGGAAGAATACGACTTTTTGATTTAATGTACGCCCAGAATACATGCACTGATTATGAGACAAAGAACTACCATCTGCAGTCTTTAAGATTGAATAAAAATACTACCCTACATTTTGTAGTGTCTCTGTCTGGTTTAAATATAGGCATGTGAGGCAGAAAAGAATACTGAGGATTCTCAGCTTTAAAAACATCAAGATCATGGATGGGTTCAATAATTCCTGCATTAATCTGTTCCCAAATGGTTTGATCGACGAGTTGTAGATGACCGTCACGCTGTTTAAGCTTTTTAAGATTAGACTTCAGTATCAGTTTAGAAAGTCTTTCATTTCTAGACAACAAATGGGAGACTTTGCCACTCCATAATAAAGGAACCATAATTCGTCCATCAGACTCCCTCTGATGAATGTTTTTAATAGAAAAATCGACCAACTGATTATTAAGCTCAAAAGTTTCGTCATTGTACACATTTTGATCATAATTCAAATAATGACCGCATTCGAACTCTAAAATTTGTTCAGTGGCCTGCTGCAATTGCCTCTCCATCAATTTACCTTTATCATTGATAACTAAAAAGGAACAGTTTACTTCAAAACCATTGTCCTGGTCACTGTCAGACAGAAAATCGAGTCTCATGTTTAACAACAACGAGCTACTACAAACATGCACCGTAGAAACAGACTTAAAACTACTGTTAGGTACAAAATTCAAAGTTCCTGGTTTAACATCCATACATGTTACGTTATTCATCATCAAATCGATATTACCTTGCATTAAATGCCAGCATGAGACTATGTTTATGGAAGGATCAACTCCACCAAAAATTACGTGTGCCTGCCAAACAGTGGAAAAAGTTTGTACCTAACAATAGTTGAACATTATCAACAGTTTAAAAGTATTTATTTAACAACTTATCAGCAAACATCATACCCTTGTGCTGAAAACTTTCAGTTAACTTACCGAGCAAGGGCAGTTTTAATTTAATATTAATATCAGGTACAACTAAGCCATAAGTTATAAAAGATAAACTACCTATTTTCACAGGCACTTCCACAATCTTGGTAATATATTTCTTATTCCCATTAAATCCACTCACAGTAAGTTTAACATTTGAATTAATAACTTTAAGGTTCTTTTCATCAGCCAATCTACTAGTGATGAAGGTGCTTTGTTAGCCACTGTCCCTTAGATCTCTGTAAATGTCGCTACCAATGCTGAAAGAAGTGGGTAACAGAGTTACCATAAGTATGCAGCAAAACAGCAACACCGCTGTTCACTTTCTGTAGAGCTCCGGAAATTACTTTATCATCATTAGCATTAGGTGATTTAGATTTCTTGCCCTGGGAGGGCTCCGTTTCACAAAGATTCCTCATATGCCAACCCCGGCAATTAAAACAGAGTCTTTTAAATCTGAATTGACAATTGTTAGAATTATGATCAAATTTACCACACTTTACACTCCCGTGTTTAGATTTTAAAAATTGCACCTTCTTGGAAGGGGAAGGAAATTTAGAACACTCATGAATAAAATGAGAATGATTAGTGTTACCAACTTTAAGGCACAAAGAACAGCTAGATGAAGACCTTAAATCAGAATCGCTTGATACTGCTTCCACAGCTTTTTCCTTACGAGAATGGACCTTATGCTCTTGTACATTTTGTGAAATTTTAGTTTTTGCACCTTTAGCGATTTGTTTGTCATTTTCATATTTCTCACAGGCTGTAAAAAAGTTAACCTTTATATCATTCAAGGTAGGATGAGTCTTTCCTGTAATCTGAAATAAATGGCGCTGGATACTATCATTCAGCCTTGCCATGCAAAATACCTAATAAACTCATCAACTTCAATACTCAAAGTCTTCACTGTTTCACATACTGTTCTGAGTTCAGAAATAAAGAGAAAAGGATCTTCACCCTCTTTCAAATGTAAACAGGTAATTTTCTTGATAGCAGTATTTTTCCGAATATCTGTTGATGTAAATGCTGAGATTAGCAATTCTTTGGCATCAGCGTAACGTTGCTTATCTACTTCTAAGGAACTTAATAAAACTTTTGCTCTACCTTCAACTTGTTGTTTGAGTAACAAAAGCAAATCCCTATCTGGATAGTTAAAAGCATTAGTAGTTGCCTCAAACTCTGTGATGAACTTCAAAAAATCTTCTACTTCTCCACTGCTAAACTTGGGAAGAGGAGCTGTAGGTTGTTTAAGTAAACTTCTGGCTACATCTGGAATATTACTAGTTATGAGTGTCCCAAGAAATTTCTAGTTGAGGTAAACAGGCTTCAATTTTATCCGTATAGTCCTGACAACATGATAATTCAACCTCCAAATCTGCATTATCAGAATCATCAGAAAATTTCTTAACCAAAATCTAAGTGTCTAGCTCATTTAATTTGATCTTGTAATTGGCAAGAATACCTTTGGTGGATAATTTTTCTTCCTGGCTAAGAGTATTGAAAGTACAGGACCTATTAAAATATTCAGTCACCATCCTGCGGATGACTTTCCTTTGCCCAATGAGGACAGATAAATTCACCATTATTAAATGACATAAAATAAGTTATCCTAGGAGAAAAAAATTTTAATATCCTGGAAATTAGAAAAAATCTGAAAAGGCACAACAATTAGATCAAACAACGGATCTCGGAACACCATTACCAACTAATGAGACTCTTCATAGCGAGCATCCAGCTTCCGTTGTCGTTGCCCCACGTTGGGCGCCATAAGCTGAAAACTGTATAAACACCTTGTTATAAATGGTTAAAGTGAAGTTAATTTACACATTTGGAAAATTTTTTAGTATTTTTATTACTATTTAATAATATGAAATTGTCAAGTGCATAACACAGGGATCTTTCTCTTCAAGGATCAGCTTCTCCTCCACACCTGTATTGGAAATAAGGAAAACCTACATAAATGGCAAAGTCTTGGAATTTTGATATTAACTGATATATAAGAAGAATATTACAAGAAGCATTTATATATAGGCATAAGTGAACTTGTTACCTTAACTGCGAGTAGGTCAAGGACAGGAAAAACTAAGCCAGATAACCATATTACAATGCTGGATAATAACCCTATCCTGAAAAAATGTAACGCCCATACAAGTTACTGTTTACAGAAAGATAATATTCTTCAGTCGTGTATTTTAACTTATGACAATGAAAACGAAATCTTAGCTTACCACTTATTTACAATACTAAAAGGAATAACACCTTCAGAACCACAGCAAGGACGAGAAAAATCATTCAATATAAAATATGTAATAAACAAAAATAATAGTAGTTAACCAATTACAGGCAGAAAGGTCATTAAAAGGCAGCAACAAAGGCTCAAAGAGATGATTACGGTTACCATTAAGTATTTGCCCTAACAATACTTGGTACTCACCGTAGTCCATCCGAGCGAGACGTGATTGACTCTAATGCTCGTAGAACGTTGTAGTATGTCCAGACGGAATCATCCACTAAGGTGAGGTGAAGTCCGAAATCGTGATGAACCATAAACTGGGGGGCCAGAGAACATCCAGGTGGCCGCCAAATATGCCGTCCAAAATATGGAGTCACAGGGAAATATACAGATGCCTCGTGAGGGACCCTTGACTCAAAAGTAATTTTAGCGGAGCCATAAATGTACATTATACTTGTCAATGACTCGCTCAACTGAAGACTGGCTTATCCTGGCTTACACTGAAGACTGGCTCAACGGCAAGACTGGCTCAACAGCCCTCAGGCTGTGACAGAACAATCTCTGCTTATTTATAGGCAGATCTCGACGCTCCCTCGGAACAAGAAGAATACAAAAAGAGGAGGAGTCAAATAATTGCCAATTATCATTATGGCTGCAGGAAGGACAGTAGGGTGTACCAAGTATTTATATAATAAACAAACTTGAATAATTACGGATCCTTCCTGCCGCCGTACGAAAGCACACTAGAAATAACTGGAATTCTGCATAGCAATCCAATTCACGTCTTTCACTTTAAATAAAAAAAAAAAATACAATATTATTTTTTATTACTTCACTCATCTTGGAATAAATTTAAGAAAGACTGAAATCCTATATTTTTTTGTGAAAAATAATGTAGTAAGGTATCCGGTTGATGGTTCATTCTCCTTATATAGTACATAAGAGACAACAATGAACTAATTGATGCTCTGAATTCCTTTTTGCGAAGTAGTTCAGATCATATTGAAATTTAATATGCTGGTATATTTTTGAAAAGAAAATTGGAATAATGTTAATTACCTATATGGCATATCAGTGCAGGAGTTTTAAAACAGTTTATTGTCGAGTGAAAAATTTTTTTTTTTCACAATATAATCTCTTTGCTCTTGTATAAGGTGTACAGACAGGCAGGGCAGCCGATCGAGACTACAAAGTCTACCCCAAAGCCAAATCAAAGTCCTTCAAAAGAAGGCATTGTGTTAACCCCATACAAATGGGTAAAAAGCACGTAAAAGGAAGAAGAAGAAGAAGTTATTTCAGCACATCTTATGACTGATATTAAATTTATACAAATCACAGTTATAGATCAAAATTATGTTGTATTTATTGAGGTACTTCTTGAATTGTAGAAAATCCACAGATTTAAATTTTTAAGAAATCGTGTATCTTTTTCTCCTTTACATAGTTTTAGAATATTTTTTATTTTATTTTACCATTTGATAATTATAAACTCGTTAAGATTTCATGGCCAAGTGATGACTACGGGTAGTAATTCTACCATAATTATAACCATAAAATAATGACTATAAAACTGTCAGAAAGTAAAAATAATAATAATAATAATAATAATAATAATAATAATAATAATAATAATAATAATAATAATAATAATAATAATAATTCACAGTTATACGGAGAAATATTATTATTTTAATAAGCTAAAAACACACCTGTTTGTATAATTGTGGGTTTTTATGATACAACAGTTTTTCACATTACGAATTTCCTATCAATAATATACCGATAAGGTCTGATAATATACCTATAAAGTTATTTTTCGTAAAATTTGTTGTTTGTCTTTCCAATGTCAAGGTTTCCCAGCAAACTTTCTATTTTACAAAAATTTTTTAGCACCTGCAGGAACTCATTAGGGTATTTATTAGTGAAAATAGTGTTCATTTAAAAGTACTTTCCCAGCAAACTCTCTATTTTACAAAAAATTTATTCTACTGGAACCCATTAGGGTATTTATCAGTGAAAAACTCATTAAGATTTGTCTTTATCATGACGAAAGAATATCAAGATTTCTATTATAACTAGTATATTCAGCGATTATGTTTTAATGCTGTCCTCTTTATTCTTCGAAATACTTTTTGAAAATAACTAGGAAAATGTAATAATTTAAGTCTAAGCAATTTTTTTTCTACAAAAATGAAAAATACAGGTGCGACTGAGTAATATGAAAGAATATATGTAAATGACATGTAAATGACACTATTAACCTTTACTGCTAGCCATAATTTTAACGATAAATTTTCTCTATTTATTTTTAATCCAGTGAATTTGACGGAACCATTTATTGCAGGAAATAAATGGACAGGAAATGGTCTCATTAGAAATCTCAATGTCTCGATATTTGTAATGATTGCCTTCTCCGTTTCTTTGTTTGTTTTTACTACTAATTTCTTAAAATGTAGTTTTCAGATATGCTGAGATATTTATAATATTGTTTCGGTAATAATTGTTTCACAAACTGAAAGAAGTAATA
>NC_089742.1:14131665-14141665 GCF_040412425.1 Macrobrachium rosenbergii
TTGAAGGTATTATCATCATTGTTACTCTCATAAGACTTACCATACTAAAGTTTTGTGTTGTCAGTTTAACTACCCTCATTCATTAATTTTATTTTACATTGTTTCCGTTACCATTTTGTAATGTTATTTACTTGGTTTTCATTAATAATAATAATAATAATAATAATAATAATAATAATAATAATAATAATAATAATAATAATAATAATTATTATTATTATTATTATTATTATTATTATTATTATTATTATTATTATTATTATTATTATTATTATTATTTTAGTAGCATTTTTCACTATTTTTGAGTCAAGTTCCCAGTTCCAGAATTTCATTTCTTTTTTTTACCCCAAGGACTGTGGTCATTTACTACTTTTGACTCGGGGATAATAAAGAAAATCCAGAAAAAAAACATGAAAGCCCTATTTCCAATTGTAATTTTGACTCTGCATACAACAGTACATATTTATCTGTAAATTTCAACTGATGGTATGGCAAATCTTGCCCATGTTTCATAGTACGTAAATAAATACAGTTCATTTACATGGATTCTTTAATAATTTACGCTAGTAACTATATGAAATTGCTTGCAAATCACTTTCTGTTTTTTCATTATCTTATTTTTTTATTAACAGGAAACAATTTGTTTTAAGAAAGGGAAAAACATTCAAAATTAACTGAGTATTTTCAGGGTAAAATTAGAGAATTATATGACTTTCCTTTTCGTGTACAATGAATTTCGCAGATTAAAAAACAACAGCAATCTCATGTAAGCGACTCGAAAATAGATCACGCATTTTGACTATTACTGCAACAAAGATAATTCATTTGAAAACGAAAATTTCCTACTTTTGACGAATATGAGTTCCAATGAGAATGTTGAATTTTTTTACATAGGTTTTCCTCCATGCTTGAATTTTTCAGGGAGCTTCAAAGTTGTCTAGCATATTTTTAATCTAGCGGGAACAAAATATTAACGTAGATATCACGGATAGATGATAAGATTGCTCAAAATAGTGCAACTACACGCATAAATACCTACAGTTCTTCATTTTTCTTTCACGTGCATTCGTTATAGAAACTTCAGCTCCAGAGAAGACGGTTGGCTCATCAGTCTCGTTATGCAATTCAGCACTGGTTCCCACAGAAATTCCTTTTTTCTTTCTACTAAATGTACCTTGCTACACACTTTACTTCAGCCTTTTTGAAAATAAATAACTGGTGCCTGGCGTTAGTGAGATGAGACCTGGCAGCAGGTAGTTTATAAATGTATCCTCAAGAATATGAACTAATGCAATACATAAGACCACTTCTTCTGTCAAGGAATAGCAGGAAACCATTTTTCTGATATTAGATCATGTCATCTACGCACTTCAAGAAAAAATGCAATCCATGCACCCATACTCAGAATAAACAATAAAAAAGAATACATACACAAAGAACCATTTCATGTGAATTCTTTACATGTAGCTGAATACTGTATTGTGCCTTAACCTGATGTCGTCTCTAACGATAAGTAGCAGTGTAATGCTTCCCTAAGAAAAGCGCTGTTGGTCATTGTTGAATGTATCTGTAAAAGCTCGTAACGATTTAGGAGTCAATCACTCCAAATTACTACGGTCACAGTACCTTTTTATCAAAGTATTTACAGTATCAAATACATACTACCCAAAAACTCATCGAACCAAGGTCACATGTCCTCCGATTACTTAATGCCTACTGTTTGTTGATATAAATTGGCAAATGGTTCCACACTGGCCATATGGCACGAAAACACCCTTCCATGTAAACCGATAACAAAAAGAAACGAGTGAAAATGTTGGAAAAAGCGACGAACAGAAAATTGATACTTATATATAAGAAAGTTTCAAAAGGATTCAATCTCTCAGTCATCCGAAGCCATAACTTACGACAAACCATGAACGTAAAAGAGAGAGAGAGAGAGAGAGAGAGAGAGAGAGAGAGAGAGAGAGAGAGAGAGAGAGAGAGAGAGAGATTGTAATGTTAAAACAGTTGCACAATTTTTAAATATATTATGTGAATTTTCCACTCTCTGAGGAGTGTGTGACACTCATGTACTCAATAGTATCTGAAAATCAAGACTCCTGTTATTACATAAATAAACTGGACTAATTGTAGCATATGCTAGGCGGATTTAATTTTGAAGGATGTTCGTCATTGTGAAAATATACATACATGAAAAAAGTTTGTCTATTAGGATGGGCGAGGTTTTAGTTCGAAAAATATAAATTTAGAGATCCTTAGTAGGAATTAGTGGACGTCAGTTAATTATCGGTTCATAACCGGTGAAAAAATTTCACCAGAGAAGCCTGTGATGTCATAATATTTTTTTCCTGTATTCTGGCTACTCTTTACTGTATTCTCGCTGAAAATCAAATTTCATTTATTCCAGGGCTATATTTGAAATAATTCTATTTCCAATGACCACAAAACTATTTTAGCTTTATCCGCAGTATCTTTTGTATTGAAGGTAACATACGTCATTTAAAAATTGTTAGATTCTTTAAAACATAAAAACAAATTGGAATTTATTCCTCTCTTGAACGCGTAAACGCACAGGAGGTAAAATGCAGTTTTTACCCCTTGAACTCTTATACTTTTTGGTGCGAAACAATATTTTCAAAATTTGGCAAGTAGAATAACCATTGTAAAATGGAAATAAAGTTTTTGACTTAATTTGATTTGATTCTCTCTCTCATATATATATATATATATATATATATATATATATATATATATATATATATATATATATATATATATATATATATATATATATATATATATATATATATATATATATGCGTTCGTGTTTTGCGTCTGTGTACGTGTGTATGTATGCAGTAAATGTAAGTATATTAACCCGCATATTCTAGGAATTCCATACTTATAGTACCGTGTTTGATCAAAGCTGTAAATTATTTAATGTATTTAAAAGCAGATCACTAGAAAAACAGACGGCATCATTGAATTAAATATCACATTTTAAAACATATATATATATATATATATATATATATATATATATATATATATATATATATATATACCTATTATACCTATTTTTTTTTTTTGTTCATGAAGAAGAAAACTTTCAAGATTTTCCCATAAACGCGGAAAATAGAGATATGGGTCAGAAAGGTCAAGAGATAAAATTTGAAAATATGAATTCAAATTAAAAAGATTCTCTGAAAGCTTTCATTTGCTCTTTTCCTGGGCCACACTAATTGCTTTTTGACGGACTTTTAATCTCCCTTTAGATTTTGCTGCCGGTGCAGTCTAGAAGCGGGTGAAGTTTTTTTTTTTTTTTTTTTTTTTTTAGTAGCGCAAAGATTCAAATCATATTTATACGCATAAATAAGACACACATGTAATATATATATATATATATATATATATATATATATATATATATATATATATATATATATATATATATATATATATATATATATATATATATATATATATATATATATATATATATATATATATATATATATATATATATATATATATATATATATATATATATATATATATATATATATATATATATATATATATATATATATATGTGTGTGTGTGTGTGTGTGTGTGTGTATAAGTGAATATTTTTATATTTGTTTGGCTTCTACAGAAAAACGAACTGCTTGACAGACCCAGAAAAAAGTTTGTACATGGCCTCTATGTCACCCCAGAAAGGTTTTTAACTCAAAATCAAACCCCTACCCCGTGACAGACATACAAAGACAGACAAAACAAATGAAATTTTCGTTTTCATGTCATCTTCTCCTTCAGTTTTCTGTGTTTATTCTCATTTTTCACCTGACACTTCACCTTTTCTTCTGGTGCTGCCAGAAGTATGATTAACCTACAACAATAAATCCCCTATAACTTCATTTTTTTATGAGAATTTACGTGATTTTTATCATAATTTATGATAATAATTAATATAATTGTATATTACCTCGATAAAATCTACACTGAAAACTTAAATCGATCATTTCTTTCCGTAGTAAGCGAAGCCAAGTCAGCACATGCGTAGTAGTGGCTAAATACGACACTTTCAGCCAGCAAAAACCATTCTCTTTCTCTCTCTCTCTCTCTCTCTCAAATAATAATAAGTAGATAAACACGTTACCTTTTTGCGTATAGTGTTAAAATGGTCCTACACATGCTCATACGTCATTTATATTACATAATCACCAACATTGTCTAGGAAGAAAAAGCTTAAACAACACGTTAGTTCATAACCTTTGCTAATGTAGTCATACACAGTAATGAATGGTATTCCCATCATTTGGGAAAATAAAATGTTTTATTTTGATTATATATTAGAATGATATATATTCATTTCTCTCTTTAATCAACACATCTTTATTCAAAACAATAAATACTGATTGCCTATAATTCCTCCAAGAAGGGAAAGGTTATGTTTGATTCATGATTACGTTATTGTATGAATTGACAAATTTTACACACGCAACATCTAGCAACTGCTTCATCATGCAAAAAGCGATAATCACAAGTGATTTCCTGTTCATACATATGGTTGAAGAAATATGATATAATAAGCAAATAAACACATTCTCTTCTTGCATGATATAATAAGTAAATAACCACATTCTCTTCTTGCATACGGTGTTAAAATGGTCTTACACTCGATCCTATGTTATTTATTACATGATCACCAACTTCATTTAGGAAGAACAAGCTTACACAAAACACGTCAGTTCATACCTTTTGCAGATATAATCATACACAGTAAGGAATATTACGTGTAACTTAGTCACAATTCTACGTTAAGGAATTTGATGTCATTGTAAAGATAATGAGTTGTGATTTATTATGTTATGTTATAAAATCCCTGAAACCAATATAAAAAATACGTATCACGCATTGAAGTTAGAGGTATGGGAAAGTGTTTTGACCCTTTTTTTCTTAATATGATGAGGGGGTGGAAGGCTCACTCTTGCGGTAATTCACTTAATAAGAGGAATGAAGTAAAAAGGTGTAACAGAGTATTGACTAAATTTCTTATTAATAAAAGATGTCTATTCTCATACATAATGAATGAGTTTAAATTAGAATTGAGCGGTTGTTTCAGTTGTTTATGAATTGGGCAGTGAAGTATACTTTCATTATAGTAACACATATAAAAAGACGTCATTGGCCTAGGCCTATACCAAATTGTCTGTATCACATGAAAATATCGTTTGAGATTTTTAGTAAGATTTGGACTTATACCGGCCTACAAATAGCGTTGAAGAGTCTATTAGGGAAGTGAATAATGCCTATACAAAATTTATTTATATTCTGATCAGAGCATCTGAGATGCTTCCCAGATGAAATACGGCGGCAAACTGTCACAAAATTGGCGCTAACCTGTCCACACGTGCAATTACCTGTCAGTTGGTCGGAAGAAATTTAGGTAATAATACCATCAGTTCATCCATTCTGGTGAGCGGACTGTCTCCACCCACAAACTGGTGTCTGCACGTAAGTTTTAACAGCAGTTTCGATGAACTGACAGAAGAAATGACGAGTAACCTTGATCCTGAATACACTTGATATCTCGAAAATAACACTGTGGGGGTTAAGACATCACTAGCACCAAAGGGCACCATAAGGCCTGGAGATAGGAAGGGCTTCTCTAAAACTGGGTTGGTTCTGCCCATAAACTTAGTAACTCAATAAACGCTATGGGTTTATCATAAATACTGGGGGGAAGGGTTAAGACATCACTGGCACCAAAAGGGGTGGGGGTGGGAAGGGGACGACATGTAAAAATAACCGAAAACGACAGATATTAGTGTCAAATTGTCACGATCCAAGAATCGTTCCAGGTTCTTTCAAACTCTAAACAATAATGTTTCAACATTAGCAATTGAAATATGGGAAATGAATATAAAAAGATCTCACAACACTATAACACATATATTCACAACCTTATTAACAAAGAAAATTAAATGTTTCCCGTTTGCTCTCATTCAACGTAACACTAAACAAAATGAATCTAAGCAGTTACAGATAAGGGAACAGGTTGCAAGGTAGAGCAAACGTAATACTTAAATGGTGAGTTGGTGAGTTATCCTTTCATGGCTGGGGTTTCAGCTGAAGAGACGATGCTGGCACGATGACCTCAGGCTTGAAGACGCCACAGAAGGGCGGCTGGGAACTCAGCAGAGATGTTGCTGGTACGATGACCACGGGCTCGTAGACGTCACAAAAAGGGATGTCTTTAAGATGAGGCAGCAAATGCTGTTTCTCCAGGAATCCGGAGATTGTACAAACGGAGGGCAGGAAGGGCTGGAGACTCATCCTCGCTACAGTCAGGAAGGGTTTAGCGACTACTCCTCCACACAAGCAGGAAGGGCTGACTACTTTTCTTCGTCACTGGTATGTAGGCTCGCTGCTTCACCTCGTCTCGAATATGGAGGGCTTAGGGAATTCTCATCACAAGTAGGAAGGGCTGGCTGCTTCTCTTCGTTTCGGGCAGGACAAGATTTTATGGAGAAGAGTAAGGGTCGTCTGAAGGGGATACTCCCATCGAAACCTGCTTTGTCCGGCCTCGGAGTGCAGTCTCTGTCTCTGTCTGTCTATATCTCTGTCTTGGGAAGTCTCTTCTGGAAGCTTATATACCACTGTGTGGACGGAGCTAATGACGACAGACAATCATCATTCCCATATAAGGAGTTTTTTTTTTTTATTTTCTGCACAATGATTGGTTCCTAATAACCGCCCCTTTCCGGTCACGCCATAGAAGATTCCAGATCAAATTTTCTGATGCAATGTGGATCGAATATTGCGTCATGTTACAAAGGCATGGCATGAGATATCACGTGGCGTCGTTTCCACAAGAAAGGGTTTTCATCGAATCGCTAATTGTCCAGGACGCGTTGACAACAGGAACTGACTGGTGAGCAAACACAGAAAGAAGTCACGTCTTGGAAAAGAGACATTTCTTTTTCAATATATTTCATCATTATTGCATCTAACCATGATAGGTTCCCCAAAAGGAAAAAATAAAATATACTTATTTTATTTTGTAAAAGAACAAAAGAGACAAAACTACTTTAAATTCGTCATCTGAACTGAGGAACAACTCCGCATTTCGCTTCGACTTCGCCTCAGCAAAACATGCTCACTAAACACTTCAATCAAACATCACACTCGCGCTACAACCGCCCCCTCCAAAAAAAAAAAAAAAAATCAACGGCTCTCGTTGAACTCACTTAGAACAAAAGAAAAGAAAAGACAAACCACTCTCTCCGAAAAATCTCTAGAAAGGCTATCAACTATTACATTAATCTTTCCCCTTATATGAACTATCTTCAAATTATGATTTTGTAATTCTAGACTCCATCGCATGAGGCGTTTATTCTTCTTAAATCTCTCCAAATAAACTAGTGGATTATGATCAGTATACACAGTTGAAACAGGACCACTACGCGCATAAATCTCAAAATGCTGCAAGGCTGAAACTAAACTAAACTAAACAACTCCTTCTCAATAGTTGAATAATTTTGCGGGGCTTTATTCAATTTCTTTGAATAATAAGCGACTGAGTGCTCCATCCCATTCACTACTTGCAGTAAGACTGCTCCTATGCCAGTGTCAATGGCATCAATCGCTAAATTAAATTCCCTGCTAAAATCATGTATCAACAGTACTGGCTCGTGAATCATTATGGCCCTCAATTTGTAGAAAGCTTCTATACACTCACTAGTCATCAAATACGAAACTTCGTCCCTTCTTAAAGAGATTAGTAATGGGAGCACTTACTTCTGAAAAATTGGGCGCAAATCTACGGAAATATGAAACCATTCCGAGAAATCTCATGGCATGCTTTTTAGTTGATGGGATTGGGAAATTGATAATAGCTTATGGACAGATCTTTCCAAGACCCACTTTATGACCTAAATAAGGGATAGAGGTTTTCCCAAATTCACATTTCAGATTTAGAACCAGATTTGCTTTTGCAAGGGCTTCAAGGACTTTCGCTAAAATTCTTAAATGTTCTTCCCAAGTTTCTGAGAATATCACAAGGTCTTCTAAATACACGACACAGTTGTCGATGCCATTTAAAACTTTACTCGTTAACCTTTGGAAAGTACTGGCTGCGTTCTTTAAACCAAAAGCCCATAACTCTAGGTTCATAACTGCCGAACGGTGTAATAAAAGCGGACAATTTCCGTGAATGTTCACTTAGAGATACTTGGCAATAACCTTTGGCCAACTCAAGCCTGGAAATGAATTTAGCATTTCCGATTCTATCTAAGCAACCATCAGTTCTGAGAAGGGGGAAATTACTTTGCTTAGTTACATTGTTTACTTTTTCGAAATCAATGCCCAGCCTATCTGATCCATCTTCCTTTTTCACCAGAACTACAGGAGAACCCCATTCACTCTCGCTGGGAACTATCAGATCATTATCTAACATATACGTAATTTCCTTTCTTACTGATTTTGCTTTCTCTGTAATCAGGCGATATGGGCTTTGTCTAATGGGTTTTGTGTCCTGTAACTCAATATCATGCTCTAAAAGATTAGTTAGACCTAATTTATCACTAACAGTTTCAGGATAATTCGCCAAAACGTTGTGTAATTCCTTCAATCTCTCTTCTTCTAAGCTAGGGTTAAATGCCTTGAAATTCTTAAGCACATCGGAGTTTTTCTCGAAACTAATTTCTCTCTGTGACACAATTACTACAGGCACTGGGCGTTCGTTATATTTCTTCAACAAGTTTACATGCAACCACTTAGCTCTACGCCTACCCATATCAAATAAGTCATTTAAATCTCCCCTTTTTTCTAAGACAGAAAAAGGACCTTCGAACTTATAAAATAATGAGGGACCTTTTCTCTCTGAATTAACACCAAAACTTTATCTCCTATACGGAAGTTTCTCTCTTTTGCCTTGAGGTCATACTTCCTTTTAGTTTCTCCTTGACTGTTGCTCTCGTTTTCTAGATTCTAGGTTCTAATTGTCCACGACGCGTTGACATTGACAACAGGAACTGACTGGTGAGCAAACACAGGAAGCAGTCACGTCTTGGAAAAGAGATATTACTTTTTCAATATATTTCACCATTATTGCATCCGGCCCTGGTCGTTTCGGCAGTAAGTCACTTTAGGCCATAACATCCAAAACTATGTAAGACATTATGTTTATGGTATTTACCGTTATGTTTATGGTATTTACCATTATTATTTCATGTTTTACGTACATCCCCAAGGGGCTGGTACTAAACGTGCTTACGGCCAAAACGACTTATGGCCGAAACGACCCGAATGCATTGCAGCTACCCATGACACTAATCCATAGTTTTTGAGGCTACTGAGATGAATAGACAAACTCCCGATGCCCTTTACATCCAAGTTTAACCCCCTATAGGAAGCGGAGTGAGAATGGGTGAAAAATAAAATATAAAAAATTACAGATATTAGTCTCTAGTCCATAGTTTTCAAGGTTGCTGAGATAAATAGTCACACTCCCGATGCCCTTTAAGTCAAAATCAGCTCCAATAGGAAAGGGGGGTGAGAAGGGGTGAAATATAAGATGTCAAAAATGTTGGGCAATGTAACTGAAGCAACTGTCTTAACAGGAAAGGGAGTGAGAGAGAGAGTTGAAGGGGTGTTAGGGAATCAGAGAGAGAGAGAGAGAGAAAGAAGAGGGGTATTTAGATAGAAGAGAGAGAGAGAGAGAGGAGTCAGAGTTTGTCATTCAGAGTTTTCCTGGGCATTGCTTTGTCATTCAGAGTTATATATATATTATATATATATATATATATATATATATATATATATATATATATATATATATATATATATATATATATATATATATATATATAGAGAGAGAGAGAGAGAGAGAGAGAGAGAGAGAGAGAGAGAGAGAGAGAGAGAGAGAGAGAGAGAATGTTAAATGGAAATGAATATCTAGTAGGTGTTCTTAAGTTCTTTTATGAAGGTTTTG
>NC_089742.1:14146665-14161665 GCF_040412425.1 Macrobrachium rosenbergii
TAGTACACTGTAGTATTACAGGAAAAGACATTCATATATATATATATATATATATATATATATATATATATATATATATATATATATATACATATACATATATATATATATATATATATATATATATATATATATATATATATATATATATATATATATATATATATATATATATATATATATATATATATATATATATATGTACATATATACATATATATATATATATATATATATATATATATATATATATATATATATATATATATATATATATATATATATATATATAAACTTTTATCACTTACGCAACTATTCTGTGCATTAATACAATTACCGACAGGACATCATTTAAAGTGGATGGTGTCTAACGGAGATATTTATTCAGGAAAAGTTACAAGCTATCTAGGACTAACGTTCCTCATCGTCCGGCATCCGCAGAATGACCTAGCACATGGTTCAGCTGTCTTTGTATGCGTATGGGGGAGGGAATTTAAACCGTTGTTTTCCCAATTCCGTGTGCTACCTTTCGAAAGGCAGCAGACGGAATTGGAAAAACAAGGGCTATAATTCCCTCCCCCAACGCATATAAATACAGCTGGACCATGTGCCCGGTCATTCTACTGACACTAGACGATGAGGAATTAGTCCTAGAGAGCTTCTAACTTTTCCTGAATAAATATCTCCGCTAGAGACATCCATCCAATATATATATATATATATATATATATATATATATATATATATATATATATATATATATATATATATATATATATATACGTCCTCAAGGAACAGGGGAAACGAAGACCCCATTCTTACAAATTTATTACCGACGTTTCATGACACGTCACATTTTCAAGGCTAAAAAAGAAGAAAATTTGCACTACAGATAGAATCACGGTTTTAAAAGAATTATAAAAAAAATAAAATATTTAAAATTTACAAAAAATGGCAATGCAGCGTTAAAATTAGGTATATATATAAACATAAAAAAGGGATCACAAAAGATATCGGTCAAGGGAACCAAGACAGAGACTCACCAAGCGAAATGAAAGAATAATACTGAGAGAATACAGAAAATATATGTAAAGGAAAAGCAAAGCAACATATAACTGAGTTGACGACAATTGAGTATTTAACGAGGAAACAATTCTCTATATGACAACAGACTCTAGGATAGTTAGATCGTGATGGTTGGAAACCCGCCCCATTATCGTAAAATCTTCATCTCTGATGTTTGTTTTGCACCGTACAGCACTGTTTCTGATGTTAGAGGCCTCTGGATTTGATAGCTTGCATCCTGTACGGTAGCTTAAGCCTCTATGAGAGTCAATTCGTACCCTCAACAGCCTTCTCGTGCATCCCACATATGTTCCTCGATTATATCGCGGATAAGTGTATTTATATATACAGTATTGGATGCGAGGAGAGGGCTGAGACGATCCTTGACTGTAAAAAATGAACCAATGGTTAGAGGATCACTCAGCATTAATTTAACGTTTAAAGCAGGAAACTCTTTCTGAATTGGGGAAATGCAGTTCTTACGGAAGTGGTCGTCATGTAGAAAGGGAAAACTCGCATAAAATTTCATTTTTGGGGCAGTCAGCACTGGCAAGGAAACTCTCTTACTCCACATTTCTCTAAGGTATTTGTAAAAAAGATTAATTGGGGAATAATTTTGTTTAAAATAACTAGCTAAAAAAAAAAAGTATTTCTTCGTGAAATAAGGACCAATCAGATGTATGAGAAAACGCCCTGTGGAGGAGGATAGAAATAACATTTAATATGAAGTTAAAAAAACATGACCTATATCTTTTGTGATCCTTTTTTTACGTTTATTTATATACCTAATTTTAACGCGGCATTGCCATTTTTTGTGAATTTTTTAAATTTTTAAAAATTCTTTTAATACCGTGATTCTATTTTAGATTTATAAAAATTCTTTTAATACCGTGATTCCATATGATTCCATCTGTATAGATTTATAAATTTGTAAGAATGGATATATCTTATATATATATTATTTATATGTTATATATATATATATATATATATTGAGGACGTGTATATATATTTATATATATATATATATATATCCACACACATATATATATATATATATATATATATATACACATCTTATTTCATCGACTTATTCTTTTTTCTCTTGTTTATATATATATATATATATATATATATATATATATATATATATATATATATATATATATATATATATATATATAGAACACAGATCAGACGCGCAAGGCGCTCATTCAAACGATGAAGCAGATAAAGGGCAGGAATACGATGCGATACGCATTTTGTTTTAATCCTACGTTTCCTGATAACATCGCCACATCTTCAGGGATTTTCTGCAAAATAAAATATAATATGTTAACATAAAATAAGAACTGATTATAAGATCCAATAGTTGAAAAGAGCTAAAGCAATTTCAATGGTAAAATTACAACTGACAGACTTAAATTACATGCACACTTGATTAAAACTGAGACTAGAGGTACAAAAAAATATATATAAAAACGAAACAAACATTTAAATATCTCGGCAAAATTATATATAAATAAAAAGAACGCCAACACATACAATAAAAAGCAAAAATCATACACTCATAAAACTACAGCTGAAGACAGCTACACACAACCAACACTTCAGCATCAAAGATAAAAACACACTAAAAGTAAACAACGTCAAGCGGTACAAGGACTGACAGAAAATTTAGGCTAAAAACAACGGGACAGCAGAGGAATGGTTGTTTAGAGTCGGAACTCGTAATTTGATATTTAACTTTTCCAAAATCAGCAGTTCGTTGAGTTCTTTTGTTTGGCAATAATATATATATATATATATATATATATATATATATATATATATATATATATATATATATATATATATATATATATATATATATATATATATATATATATATAGATATACATATAGATATACATATAGATATATATACACACACACACATATATATATATATATATATATATATATATATATATATATATATATATATATATATATATATATATATATATATATATATATATATATATATATATATATATATATATATATATATTGCCGCAGTTCATTGACGTCCTCCTTATATGCTCGTTTTTCTTTTGTTATCAAACTGTCATGCTTTATCTACATTTACATTTACATCTCTCCCTTTTCTCTCCTATTTAAACTTCTACCTATTTTTTCTTCTTATTTAACTAGACCAGGCCATACTATCTTCTTATTGTTACTTCCTTCAATTTGCTAGATTATGTGTCTTTATACTAACATATAATCTAGAGATATAGATTTCAATAATTTTCCCTCATTCAAGCCTATTGACCAGGATTCTTTTCAGGAAATAATATATTTTTAACAGTCAACCCCATTCCAAACACACTTCCATATTGCATTCTCCAAAGATGAGGTAACAGCTGAACTCCATACCTACAGACAATGCCATCATTTCCCCTGTTTCGTAAGAATTGCTCAAGAAATTTGCCCCAAAGCGAAACAAATGACAATCAGAATAAAAATTAAAGATACAGAAAAATATTAATGGAGAGCAATGTAAATTACTTTCCGTCCGTGCTGCACGCTGATATATTTACATGTTTGATTAGCTCTCAAATAAAAGAACGCCGTTTGCTAAAATGCTACTAAAAATATAAAGCCGGTATTGCACTGGTGACGTCAATATCATCGGAAGACTGACTTTCAATATATTTAATTCGTTTTCACCTTTGTATTATGATAAAAAATGGAAGTATATTTCCTTCTATTTTAAACATACTTTTGCGTTGTTTATTATGTTGACAGTTCCTCGCTGGGTAAGCGGGTTCCGTTCTCAGCTACCACCCTGTTGGTCGCGAGTTCGAATCTCCGACCGGCCAGTGAAGAACAAAAGGAATTTGTTTCTGGTGATAGAAATTAATTTCTCGCTATAATGTGGTTCGGATTCCACAATAAGCTGTAGGTCCCGTTGCTAGGTAACCAACTGGTTCTTAGCCACGTAAAAGTAAATCTAATCCTTCGGGCCAGCCCTAGGAGAGCTGTTAATCAGCTCAGTGGTCTGGTTAAACTAAGATATACTTAACTTTTTACTATGTTGACAGTGATCTATCTTATAAAACTCAACCCTTTATTTATGTTGTTACTGCTGTCTGAGTGCTGGTTCACTATCCCTTCCTTTTGTCCAAGTATACGAGAAATAACTGTTTTGGAAATATTGTTTTTTTTTTCGTAAGTAGCTTGTCACGTCCATCTAATGCAATTCATCAAAACATTTGAGTCTTGGATAACTATGGATCGTGCCATGCTATTGAAAGATTTTATGATTATCAAGAAGTAAACGAAGAGTAGATGTGTTTAAACATTTAATTTTCTAGTGAAGGAAATCATATCGAAAAAAATATTAACTGGGTATGAGAGAGCCTCTCCTAAAACATTGCCATATTTATATTTTTTATTAAACTGAGTTAGAAACAGCATGTCATAACAGAGCCGTAATGTGCTTTATTCAAGAGTCACCCTTTAACTTTGGAAAAGGTAAAACCAAGTTTTAACATAATATTTATCAGTACAGTTCACTAATTCATACTAATAATACTCCTACACAAGTCAATTAGTTTCCAAAACAGGTAATTTGATTACAAAAAGTTATAACATGTTTAATTAAACCTCATAAGGTCTCTCTGCAGTTTCATTCAGGTACCTCTTCCTATGATAATTGGGCCTTTAGTTATACAGAAAAATTGGAAATTATCTTATAATTGCAAGTAATAATATTATTATTATTATTGAGAAGATGAAACCTATTCATATGGAACAAGCCCACAGGGCCATTGACTTGAAATTCAAGCTTCCGAAGTATATGTTGCTCAGTAGGAAGAGGTAAGAGGAGATAAAGGGAATTATAGAAAGAAGTGATCCCACTTATTAAAAAAAGAAAAAAATAATAAATCAACAAATACATAAAAATGTTTTAAAATGCAAGGAGAATAGTATTAGGGTAGTAATACATTGCAACTTCGTTTGAACTTCTGAAGTTCCGATTGCACGACATCCTCTGGGAGGCTGTTCCACAGTCCAGCTGTGTGAGGAATAAATGCCATCTGGAACTGAAAAGTGCGACAGCGAGGCACATTTATTTCATGTCGGTGCTGCTGTTCAGCGAATCTGGTTGCTCTCGCCAGATAAAGGGGTTCAGGGATCAATTGTGAATTTTGTAGATCTCTGTTGAAATACAATTTATGAAAAAGTGACAAGCAAGAGATTATGCTTTCATCCTGTCAGAACTTCCTTGCTGATTTTCAAAAGAAAGTATACATGTAAGAATAATCATCACAAAATACTGAATTTCGAACCCCACTACGAATATTCTTCTCAGAAATCTTACTCAGTCTGCTTGATTGTTTCTGCTGTTTGAACCTGTGATTACACTTGCGTGATTCGTCTTGTTATTTAATCATTTCCCTTCACATTCAATCTCTTTACAAAGGGAATACATTTCTTTAAAGTCAAATAGGTTTATGGAATTAATGTTTGGTCCTATGGCCTTTGGAAAATATATGTAAAACTATGCTAATATGCTTCTACAATCATAAAATTATATATATATATATATATATATATATATATATATATATATATATATATATATATATATATATATATATATATATATATATATATATATATATATATATATATATATATATATATATATATATATATATATATATATATATATATATATATATATATATATATATATATATATATATATATATATAATATACGTGAAAATATACCAAGATCAACTTTTGTTCTAAAAAGTCATCTTATATATATACAAAGAAAGCAATATATATAGTCAACAAGCCATTTAATATCACGACTTTTATATCTGTTTGTAAAAAATCTAACAGCTTGTTTTACTCTTGCATCACCGTGACCATCGCTCAAATTCATACCTCATATCTGTCATGATATGCTGTCCAACCTAAGGTACCCAAAGTCTCTTACGTGACGTCCTTTAATATACAATTGTTCCTTACCAGATTGTCAATATAAGGTAAATTACAAGTTGAGCAATCAATTTTTGTACACCCCTCTGCTGGCATTTCTGGTTTGTTACCAACAAATTCGGAAATAATACATTTTCAGACATTTTATGTTAACGAAGGGGAATTTTTAGTTGATAATAAGTTTTTTTCGTCGTCCCGATAAAATTGGGCTCTGAACTTAAAAACAAGGACAAGAACTCAGGACTACAGTGGAAATTCAGAACATCTATAACCCACGCGATGGTTGCCAGCAAGTGAGGTATAGTCATGAAAGGTGGATATCGTTCTCCCAAATACAAATCGCCTGAAAATGTCTGAAAATAAATGTTGTTTTTAGTAATACTCGTCTATCAGGTGTTTGTATTAGAGACGATATCCACCCACCTCTAAGAGAGCCATGCTAACCGTAGTGCGTTTGTCGCACGCAGCCATATTATGACTTTTATCACATCACCGTGATTCATATACAATTCAGTAAGCTTTACAAACGTCCTTTGATATCCAGATTCGCCCTACATTCGGAAATAATATATTTTCATATATATTTTTGTTTTTACCGAAGGGGAATTTTTAGTTGATAATAAGTTCGTCGTCCCGTCGGCTCTAAACCAGCGAAGGACAAGAACTCAGGACTACAGTGGACGCTATTATAACTTCATCCACCACGCGGCCAGCAAGTGATTCATATGCAGTCAGTGGATATCGTCTTTAATATACAAATCGCCCGTCGAACTCAAGTGAATTTTTTGTTGATTAGAGATGATATCCAGCGAAGGACAAGAACTCAGGACCAGTCTAACCCCGCGCGGCCAGCAATGCTAACTGTATCGTCTCCCAAATACAAATCGTGAACTCAGGTTTGTCGCACGTAGCCATGCTAACCGTGTAGTGCGTTTATAAGCTATATTATGACTTTTATCACATGACCGTGATTCATATACAATCAGTAAGCTACAAACGTCCTTTAATATCCAATTCGCTCTACCTCGGAAATAATATATTTTCATATATGTTACCGAAGGGGAATTTTTTAGTTGATAATAAGTTCGTCATCCCATGGGCTTGAACCAGCGAAGGACAAGAACTCAGGACTACAGTGGACGCTTAACCCACGCGGCCAGCAAGTGAGGTATAAGTGGATATCGTCTCCCATATACAAATCGCCCGTCGAACTCAGGTGTTTGAATTAGAGACGATATCCACCCACCTCTGCCATCCACCCACCTCTGCCATGCTAACCGTGATTCATATACAATCAGTAAGCTACAAACGTCCTTTAATATCAATTCCGTTTGTCTCATTTTGCAGCCATTTTATGATTTTATCACATCACCAAGAACTCAGGATTCATATACAATCAGTAAGCTCCCTACAAACATCCTTTAATATCCACTCAGGTTGATAACCACCCACCTCTGCCATGCTAACCCTGTAGTGCGTTTGTCTCATGCAGCCATATTATGACTTTTATCGGAAATATACAATATTTACAAACATCTTTAATATCAATTTATTACCGAAATAATATATTTTCATATATATTACCAAAGGGGAATTTTTTAGTTGATAATAAGTTCGTCGTCCAGTGGGCTCGAACCAGCGAAGGACAAGAGGTAGAGGAAGTTTTATTTCTGAGCTATAGTGGCTCCCTTAACTAAGTTAACCAGTCCAAAGACAAAGGTTGCTTTGGACTCCAGAATGTCAAGAATCATTTGAGAAGATTAAAGCCTTATTAACTCCAAGAGCAATGCTTTAAGCTCCAGACTTTAATAAGAAGTTTGTAACACAAGTTGATGCATCCAACTGTGGAGTTGGAGCTGTTCTACTTCAAGAAAATGACAGCAGTATTCTGCATCCAGTGTGTTTCATGTCTTCAAAGTTGGAAAAGCATCAGTAAAATTATTCTACGATTGAAAAAGAAACAGTAGCATTAATCACAGCATTGAAAAAGTTTGAACGCCAAATAATGAAAAATTTTTACTGTTGTCTGACCACAACCCTATCTCATTCATCAATAAGATGAAAAATAACAATCAGATACTGACCATGTCGACTTTATGCCTGCAGCCATATAGTGTGAAAGTGAAACACATTCCAGGAAAGATAATGTCATAGCAGATTATTTGTCTCATTGTGGATCATTGGATTCAAACCCGGGATAACTAATTTTCTTGGGGAAAAATTTCATGATGTTGCCTTTTAATATTTATAACATTCCATGATTTTGATATATTTATTTTTTTAGTTATAATGTGTTCTGTGTAATAGTAATAATCGTTGAACTATTGTATGTAGTGTAATGTCAAATCTCAAAAGAGTTAGTGATTTGGATAACTTAGCAGCGTAATTTAGAATCAGTAATATGTTTTGATAATAATGTAGTATGTGATTGTGCATTTTGTCCACCAGCAACAAGCTTTTTGTGCTCGAGATTTCATATGTTGTGTGTTGGTTCAGTTGTCATCACGAAAGATAATGCATTAACAAGCGAGGGAATGGCAATCAAGTTGTGTAAGATTTTGTCTCATACAAAAAAAAGATGAATGATTTTGCAATGTTTCATGTACTGTTCTGAAAAGCAGCTTTGGCTCTCTGTCTTGTTTTGAAAGTGTGCCATTTGTGACTGACCAGCTGCCGTCTGTTTTGATCATGTTGAGATTTCGTTAAGAGCTTCATCCCATACAGACGTGTACCTTTTTGAGAAACGCGAGCAAGTGTTGCACTGAAATACATTGCCCTGATCATGTATTGTTCTAACGTGTTAGTTGTCCCCAAAACATTTTGCTCAGGAATAGTGATGTGATCTGATTGTTTCATTTCTTGTTGGAATCCAAAAATTTTTTCATTCTGATTATAGAGACCCTTTGTTTGGTTCTCTCTCTCTCTCTCTCTCTCTCTCTCTCTCTCTCTCTCTCTCTCTCTCTCTCTCTTCAAAAGAGAGAAGTTATTAACATAAAATATTTGTGCGGTTGCTGGTGTTAGTCTTAGCTTTTGAGATCTGACTGTAGGAAAAGTGTGTGCGCCTAACAAAAAAAGTGTGTTTTGTGACTCTAAGGCAGCTGCATTTCAGGTGATTTTCTGAAAGTTTTCACAAGCTTGTGTAAGGTAAAGTGAATTTTACTTATTATTACCATGGTACAATAAGGTATATTGAGAGAATTTTTGCCTTAGTGAAATTATTATTGGTAAATCTTTTGTGTATTTTTGTGTGTTATTGTGTTTGCAACCTCAATTTTACACCTGACAGTACCCACCAATGACTTCAGTTGGCATTATATATATATATATATATATATATATATATATATATATATATATATATATATATATATATATATATATATATATATATATATATATATATATATATATATATATATATATATATATATATATATATGTAGAATCTACTGGTCACTTTTACCAGACACGTATATGATTGTAATGGCCACAATGCCTGCTTGACTTCTCGAATTCTTTGCGCTTTCTTGGTTACTCTTGTCACTACAAAGCCTTAAGATCCAAGTGCAAGAAATATGAAGAAATTATGATGTCAAGTAGCAGGAAACAAACCCGGGTCCCCTAATCAGAACGAGGTACCATTGTTGACCTGACCACGAGAAGAATACAAGACTATTACCTCTAGTACCTTCATATACTTGTCGCTTTCAGATATATGTATTAGAGCTGGAATAGACCCATCCTCACCTTCGTAGCCAAGTGGACAGTCGATGTTTATTACTTTTTAGGCTGAAATATATATGTGGAATCTACTGGTCACCTTTTACCAGGTACGTATGTAATTGTAATAGCCACAGTGCCCGCTTACCTTCTCAAATTCTTCTCATTTTTTTTGCATACGCTTGTCACTACAAACCCTTAAGATCCAAGTGCAAGAAATATAAAAAAATTATGATGTCTGGTTGCAGGAAATGAACCCAGGTCCCCTAATCAGAACAAGGCACCATTGTCGACCTGACCACGAGAAGGATAAAAGTCTATTACCTCTCGTACCTACATATACTTGTCGTTTTCAGATATATATATTAGAGCTGGAATAGACCCATCCTCATCATCGTAGCCAAGTAAACAATCGATTTTTATTTCTTTTTAGGGTGAAATGTATATGTAAAATCTACTGGTTGCTTTTTACCAGATACATATGTAATTGTAATAGCCAAAATGCCCTCTTAACTTCTCTAATTCTTTGCCCTTTATGGATATGCTTGTCACTACAAAGCCTTAAGATGCAAGCACAAGAAATATGGAGAAAAATGAAGAGTTACATATCAAAGATATTACTTTAAAACCAACACTTTTGTAAGGAAATTCGAGTGGCTACAAAGAAACGAAAAACTTAACAAAATCATATGAAGAGAAGGTATGAGACACACGGATAAATATAGAGGTGTTCTGTATTGGGTCAACAGATAAAAAAGAAAGCATGGTAAATTTCTTCGCCGAAGAAGTCGCAAAAACTAAATGACTGAAATTAATTTGGGTTGAGTATGGAAGTTTCCCAGGTGTGAAAATGGAAAAAAAATGTTAAGTATAGCTTAGTTTAACCAGACCACTAAGCTGATTAACAGCTCTTCTAGGGCTGGTCCGAAGGATTACTTATTTTACGTGGCTAAGAACCAATTGGTTATTTAGCAACGGGACCTACAGCTTATTGTGGAATCCGAACCACATTATAACGAGAAATGTATTTCTATCACCAGAAGTAAATTTCTCTAATTTTTCATTGGCTGGTCCGAGAATCGAACGCGGGCCCAGCAGAGTGCTAGACGAGAACGATACCAACCCCCCCAACGAGGAACTTACATATGATATGATATATATTTACATAGGATATATATATATATATATATATATATATATATATATATATATATATATATATATATATATATATATATATATATATATATATATATATATAGTATATATATATATATATATATATATATATATATATATATATATATATATATATATATATATATATATATATATATATATATATATATATATATATATATATATATATATATATATATATATATATATATATATATATATATATATATATATATATATATATATATATATATATATATATATATATATATATATATATATATATATATATATATATACATATATATATATATATACATATATATATATATATATATATATATATATATATATACATATATATATATATATATATATATATATATATATATATATATATATATATATATATATATATATATATATACACACACATATATCATATGTATCACTTTCATTTTCACACCTGGGAAACTTCCATACTCAACCCAAATTCATTTTAGTCATTTAGTTTTTGAGACTTTTTCGGCGAAGAAATTTACCGTGTTCTCTTTTTGATCTGCCGACGCAATCCAAAACACCCCTATATTTATCCGTGTGTCTCATACTTTCTCTTCATTATGTTTTTGTTAAGTTTTTCGTTTCTTTGCAGCCACCCGATTTCCCTTACGTGTTGGTTTTAAAGTAATATCGTATCATTAGTTCTCGGACATAATCAAACTTCTGAGCTTTCATTTTCATTTTATCTAGTCTCTAATTAAAGTGCCCTCAGGACTAATATCCGAACACATTTTTGATTATAGAAACATATTAGCATAAATTTACATATATATTTTCCAAAGGCAATTGATTCAAGTGCTACAAACCTATTTAACTTTACGGAAACGGATTCCCTTTGTAAAAAGATTATATACATACGAAAATTATTAAATAACAAGACGATTCAAGCTAGGGTTTCATGTTATGTTAGAGCTAACTCTTAAGTCTGTAACATATATATGTGTTTGTTGTCGCGTGCAAGTGTTTATCAAACTGCGTGTGGGAGTGTGTGTGAACATACGTGCGTTATTGTTAACAGACACATCAGGTGATATTTTTGTCCTCATATTTAAAGAGAATATGAAAAGTTAGGAATTAGTGACCAAAATATCATAAACAGCCACGTTTTACAAACTTAGCACAAAACTAACGTGAGGAAGATCGATTGATTGCGATTCTAAATACATAATTTGAATTCGAGTGTATACATCATATTAGAAGTTAATTCTCTCATGATGGATGAATGAATTAGTCAAAGTCATAGCTGTATCAAACCCGAAAGGCATGGGTTTGAATTGCAAGTTGCTACCAAGAATAACGAATTCAGTATTAAGAGTCATTTGTGGTCTCATATTTGAGAGTATAAAAAGTTAATTGTGAATTAGAGGCAAAACTATCATGAACAGAGATGTGCTACAAATATAGCACTCAAAGTCTTTAATAGTAGTTAGGTTGATTTCGAATCTAAATACAGAGCCTTTACTCGAAAGTATACAACTGAATCCTCTTATTTTCTCTTGATATCTGAATAATGAGTCACTGACATCCTTGTATTAACTTATAGACTCAGATTTTAATCCTGCTAAAGGTACATCTGCTCAGTGAATATAGTTCCCTTTTGATGTCAGTTATTTATTAAAAGAAAGTTTTCTCGTATGGTGCATGTACAGATCAATCCATGAGCGTATAGAAATGATCCGTGTGTAAATTAGAGGCAAAATTCATATGTACATATGAGTGTGCATATATATATATATATATATATATATATATATATATATATATATATATATATATATATATATATATATATATATATATATATATAATATATATATACGGTATATATCAATATACTTATATATGTATGTATATACTGTACATATATATATATATATATATATATATATATATATATATATATATATATATATATATATATATATATATATATATAATATGTATATATATATATATATCAATATATATATATATATATATATATATATATATATATATATATATATATATATTTTATATATGTTATATTTATATATGAAGATAAAATCCACGAAGGAGAGGGAAACACTATATATACTCTGTATTTATATTTATTCTTCGTGGATTTTATCTTTATTAATATATTCATCACGTTCCATATTTTCGTGATTCAGTTATACATACATACATATATACATATATATATATATATATATATATATATATATATATATATATATATATATATATATATGTATATATATATGTTTATATGTGTGTGTGTGTGTGTGTGTGTGTCCAGCGAGAGAGAAAGAGAGTCCTTCTGTAAAATATACACTTTTTTCATTCCGTATTGTACAACGTCAGAAGGTTACAGCCTTACGGTTTCTTAACAAGTCTTTGACGATGTAATTACTACCTTCAGTCCCTTTTTTTCTTGACCCTGCAGTCAATGGTACCAATTTACAGCCAAGGCCTCCAGAGAAAGAAAGAGAAGGACGGGAACTACAAGTACTCCCCTTTGTCAATAGCACTTTACTCACAAAAAACAGTATTTCTGCCCGTTCCCTGAAATATATTGTTAAGGTCCTTTTCTTTGTGCATTTCTCATTGTCAAAAAATAGCTTCTTATATTTTAAAGCAAAAATATTTTTAAAAGTTTTTTCTTGTTTTTACCGTGGAAAATTGTTCTTAGTGGTTATAATTTAAAGGTAAAAGTAAATGAACAGCCATCTTCTAATACAGTATAATTCAGATTTCTTTCAAGACAAAATGATTTACAAATTGAAAAATTGCTTGTTAGTCTTCTCAACCAAAATGTTTTATATCTGATGTATTACACGGTGCCCTACAAAGAAATAAGTAGAATGGATTACTTTCTCGTCCCTGTTGTTGCGTAAATAGCAGGAATTAAAATACCAAAAGTTCTCCTTTCTCTTAACCTTTCACGCACTATACCACCCTTACTTACCTGACATACTGCATGCAGAGTCTCCACTTTATTTTCTAGAATCCTTATTTCTTATTTTATTGTATTTCATGACTAAAGATTTCAGAAGTGGTCATCCTTTTCACTAGACTAACGATTCCCATCCGATCTTAATGAACAAAATTTTGTCATTTTCTATATACTACACCTAATGATTTTATATCCACCTTCTATTGAAATTCATATTTCAGTAAAATGAAGGAATTAATAAAGTTTCTATTACTCTATATTTCATTCTTGTACCCCACTCAGAATAATCGTCTCTCATATAATCATCAATTGACGTTTTACATTCCCGAGTATAATCATAATTAGTTGTGCGAGTTGATAATTTCCGTTCCCTGACTCCCGTAACGAGACATTAATCCAAATCCCTTGTTGCTTTTTAACATCATTGTCTTTTTTTCAAGATTCTCTCCTGTTTTTCACTCCAAAAATCAATTCTGACATCAACGACAGTCGCCACCATTCCCACACTCTCGTCGAAATCTGAATTATACATATACATATACATATTACAAGGTCTATAGATTAAAGAGGTTTCTCAGGCCACCGTAGTGCAGGTAGCCGGATTGGGAGTCATGGTGTCAAGCGGTGAATCACTCAGACCATGCCGTGCCTGAGTATTTGTGGAACTTCCATACGAAAATAAAGGAACTATTTTTCTGCTTTGTTTTTTTTCATCTTTTTAGAGATTTATATTTTATTCCTTTAGGGAAAATTAAGATAACAAATACATAACTTTATTACATTAAAACAACCAAACATATATTTGATGATGTAAATTTGAAATTTGTTGAGCATTAGACAGTTTAAATTTACAAAATAAAAATGATATATACAAAGTATATGCTTCAATTATGTTCTATATCACGTTGCGAGCTTTTGCATTTTATTTTGCGCTTTTCTTGATGAACTAATTCTGTTCAAAACACGAATTCTAAAGAATGTACGACAATAACAAAAAATTTAATAACTTGATTGGTAATGTGATGTTATTGCTTT
>NC_089742.1:14169165-14236665 GCF_040412425.1 Macrobrachium rosenbergii
GAGTCATAATTTATAACGTTTAAGACAAGGACATTTTACCGTGTTCGGACCGTGAGTCAAGTCGTTCAAGTAACGAATTCAAAGGCCGAGAATCGCGGAGCCCAGTTTCATGTACACAAAGTAATTTAGAAATCGCGTCGGCAATTCCGATCGTTATTGTTTGCATATAGCGGGAATCATTCAAAAAACCGTGTCAGTGAAGTGGCGAACGAACTGAAGTAGTAATTTTATCAATAAAATACATTTTCAAGTAAAGTAAATTTGGTCCGTTCCAAATCAGCAAATCTATTCCATTGTTTTTGTTTATGTTTCACCGTGAGAATACGATAACAAAAGACAAAGTTGTTTGGTAATTTAGTTTTCCATCCGTAACGTAAAACGCTATGCATGATTGGTATATTTAAAGTAAAATCTGGATACCTGCATTTGTTTTTCGTTGTTTGAATTTGTTTAAAAGAAAAAGAAAATATTCCTCCGCCGCCATGTTGTTTTGAAATTGTTCGAACTGTTTGTGAGAGAACGGCCATTTTGGGGTTTCCTTAGCAGGCCAAGGTTGTTTTGAAATTTAGGCCTAACGGGACCTTGGCCGCCATCTCAACGACCTTGTTATTGTCACCCTGACGACTCTGCTGCCCAGCCACTCTTGGGTCATATATTTTTTTTTGCTTTTAGTAGTTAAGAACCCACCTCCTAATATCTTAGCTAGAAAAAACCAAAAGATAATTTAGGCAGGGAAAGATAGGCCTTAGTTAGGAGTAATAACAAGTTCCTATACGAATACCTGCTATAAAAATCATATAAAGAAAATTTAAAATTTTTACGATAAACTTTTGTGACGTCGGCTCCCGGAAAATTAAGATAATAAAGTAATCCCTAAGGAAGCCAAGACGACGCATCTATATCATTTTATTAAGATCCATGCCATTGTGCATGTATAAAATCTTTGTTTACATGTTCTCAAGCAGCAAGAAATTCGCTGATTGAAAATCTCTCTCTCTCTCTCTCTCTCTCTCTCTCTCTCTCGTCATTCAAGTAAGCATTCCTAACCTAAGTGTACGTGACCCTCTTCAAAGAAAGAACGGCCGACACTAGGCTAATTAATTCGAATACTTTAACCAAATAAAAGAAACACCTCTGTCCCACAATAGATGAGGACAAGTTAAGAGTAATTACGATACAGTGATAAACTGTCGGTCACGAGTGAGGCCTGCTATCCAGACCGAAGCAAACAGTAGTTTTCACCCTCTGAAAAAAGAAGGGGCCAGCACTGGGGCCGGTACTGGGACCAGCCACTCACGAGGATCTTTAAAAAAAAAAAAAAAAAAAAAAAAAAACCAAATTCACTTTATTCCACAGTGCCAATAATTTGCAGCACTCATCACTGGAATAGCTTACTCTCTCTCTCTCTCTCTCTCTCTCTCTTTTACCTTCCCTTTCTCTCTCATTCGATTGTTGCACTCTGCAGGGGGTGTAGAGTGCCTTTCCTCCCATATAGCCTAGTTGGACTCCAGTAGAGGGTCCCTAGGAACACATTGGCACCATAAGTGCCACCAAGCAAGAATCCAGAAAATAAATAAAACAAAACCAAAGGGAACACAGAAGAGAAGGTTCTTCTGGAACCTAACCTGCACCAGTGCCTAGGGATACTGAGTGCCACCAGTGTGACCTGTACACGGCACACCCAAACTACAGTGCCACCTTTTGAAAGGGTGCCACGTCATTGAAGAGACACTTCCTCGCTGCCCAAATACGCCCAGTCGACCCGGTTAGACGCCCTTCCCCACCAGAACCATGGCAGCAGAGCATTATAAAACTTTCCTGGGGCTGGGGACGGCGGCAGGTCTCACCGGCTCGGAACTTACTACCTGGGTTAAGGAGCAAGTGGACGACTTGGCCAAGCGGGAGAAGGAAGAAAGACTCGAGCAGAGGAAGTATGAAGCCGAAGCAGAGGAAGTATGAAGAAGAACGAAGGGTGTATGAAGCCGAGCAAAGGCAATATGAAGAGGAAAGAGAAGAAAGAAGGAGACAGCATGAGTTAGCCTGCAAGGAAACTGAGTTAGCCCTAAAGGAGAAGGAGCTCGAGCTTGAGAGAGCGAAAATGGAGAATGCCGAAGCTATGGCTAGCCATCAAGCCTCCAGTCCTACACCTGCTGCATCAAACGCTCCAATTTCGAGCATCAATTCCCTAGTCCCCAAGTGGACTGAGGACGAGCCAGAAGCATGGCTGGAGGAGATCGAGGCTCTTTTTCGATAACTACAGCACCACGGAGACGGAGAGAGCCTTAATACTAGCCAAGCATATGGAGGGGAAAAGCCAAGGCAGCGCTTCGCGCTCACTGGAGAAGAGCCAGAGAGGCAACATGGCGGAAGTTCGTAGAGTCATTACAAAGGCCTACGAGATAACCCCAGAAAAATGGAGACAACGGTTCCGAGGTCTTGCCAAGGAAGTTGGCTGGTCTTGGACGGAATGGGCATGTCACAAAACCCAGTCCGGCACGCGCTGGTTCGACTCCTTGGCCTGCACGACGTTTGAGGATCTCTTCAATCGGACCATGCTAGAAGACCTTTTCCAATGTGTGCCAGGGCCTTGCAGTATATCTTAACGATAAACAGCCCTCCACACTTATGGAAGCTTGTCGCATGGCTGATTCGTGGGAAACCTTCAATCAGTCGCATAGCACCTCTCAGAAGCGAATCATCCCTCCGGCCTACCTCTCGAACTCCACTCGCCCGAAGAATGGACTGCCTAGCAAGACCCTGTGCAACTATTGCAAGAAGGGGGCCACGCTGAAGCTGAGTGCCGATACAAACTCGGCACTAATAAGCAGCCTAACCCTACCAGCCAGAACTCCGCTCCCGATTCATCCTGCTCAGCCCTCTCCTCCAACAGTTACTGCAGGCCACCGAGCCCATCCAAAAGGCCCGTGCAAGATCCTGTGGGGCTGCTAGCCACTACAATGCTGGATCTCCGGCCTGTCCACATCATGTCCCCACCACCAAATTTGTCAACCTAATCAGCACTTCATTTTCTGCTGCTGGTCCGCACTGGATCCTTTACCCCGAGAGACTGGAAACCCAGTTCATCTCGGTGGCCCCTCTTCAGAGCACTAGCCTGCCAGTGACCCTTCCGGTCACAGTAGACACTGCGGCAGACATTAGCCTGATCGCCAGGGCCCAAGTGCCAGCCGGTGCCATGGTTGACGAAGAAACCCGGTGGGAAATGAAGTGGATAGAGGGCCACACCATCACCGTTCCTACTGTCCAACTCCAGGTTATGACACCTTGGGGCACGATACCCCACCGCCTCGGCGTGGTAGGTGGAATTCGGCCCGGAGTGGTCTTCTTGTTGGGTCGGGATCTTCTCTGCGGAAGCCCGTCACCAACGCCACTCCGCAGCCACGTTACCTCCTCCACAGAGGCCCCAGTTAAAACTCCCAACCATGACAAACCTCCACCTTCCGCCCACCAAAGTGGTCCGCGGAAGGGCACCACCCAACCTATTTCAGGCCTAGCCCTCTCCAATCGCGAAGGGCTGGCCCACCAAGAGGTCCTCCTCCGCGAAGAGAGATTCAGGAGGAGCAGTACCGCTGCAGGACGTGCAAGCGGGCAGACCACTCCACAAATTGGGAGGGCTGCCCAAGCAAGCAACGCCCAGCGGACGCCCCCGAACAAAACTCAGGAGAGGCTACGATCTCCTGCTGGGGCAGGAATCTCTGCCGCAGCCAAACCCAAGTCGTCCGAGGTATTGCACCTCCGGACCCCTTGTCAGGCATGCCTGACCCTCAACTGCTGCCAGTGCCACTTGCGAGCACTGAGCAGTGCCAGACTCCGTCCGCCACGGACGTTGAGCTACCAATGGAAAAGGCCCTATGCCGGGTCTAAATCATGAGGCTTAATCCTCCTCCGGGAGATTTAGGATTCCCCATGCAGTTGATCATCGCGACTGGAGAGCCTCCAGCACCCGAAACTTCTTTTCTTCTTCTTTGCAAAATTTGATTCCAGGGGATGAACCCTGGAGGATCGAAATGGTACCCCTTCCTTGGAAGACCAGGAACTGGCATCCTCGGACGCAGAAGTCGAGATCGCTCTCGCTCCGGTTGTCGCAGCAGCCGGAGTAGGGAGTCCTCCGCAGCTTTTGCAGTTGCCCTGACTTCGCGCCCGCTAGCCCTTCTGGCCTGTCCCCGGAGTTGGTGCTCTCATCACCTGCTAGGCCAGCTACTGATAGGCCTTGGAGGAAACCGAAGAAGAAGAAGAAGGGGCGGAAGAGAGCCCAGTAGTTGCCGAGCTATACGCTCATCCTGGCACTAGTGCCCTCTCGGCACAGTGCCCTAACATCTAAGAGTGATCCTGGCCCCTTGCCCAGAGAAGGTAGCCAGTGTGATCTCTTCCTTTTATTTGTACCTAGCCTAGGCCACCTTAAAGTACGGTACATCAATTTAGTAACCTTGTTCTTCCACTTACCACCGAGCCGCAGTAATCATGTAAGTAGCCTAACTAATTTCAGTAATCTTAACTATTGTGAAACGAGCCACGATGCTCGTGACACGCATGGCCTAAGACCTCAGTGAGGCACCCATTTATCATATGAGGCAACCCTCATGAATTAACTAGTAAATTTTAATTGTATTAAACATAAACCATGTTGTAATTTAGTTAGAATATTAACTCTTATGTTGGTGCTACGGTCGGGTTAGGATAGGTTAGGCTAGGGAATATCATAGAATGTACCACTAGGCTAGGTCTAAAACACATCATGATTGTAGGAGGTAGCCTATAATAACCGTGAGCACCTTCCAGTACTATTAGAATTAGGTAAAGTAGTGATTATAGCTCATATCCTATCTAGGGTTAGGTAGTTCTGTAGCTAGGTAGGCTAACCAGGACTAATCTGCTCAGGGAAGGAGAGTAACCTACGAGAGGCGAACAGCTTGTTTAGTATAGACCTTCACGCCCGAAAAGGGAGTGAAGGCCCTCTTAAAGGGGGAGCTTTTATAAATATTACTGCTGTTCGCCCTCGAACATTTAGGTGTAGGAATATTAGCCAATTGACCTCGACAGAGAACATCTCTGCCCCACGTAGGGTAGCGCAATTTAAAAGTAACAATCACTTTAGACAAATCCGTTGGAGATAGGCTGGAAAAGTTTGTAAACAAAATATGTTAGGGCATTAGGGACCTAAGCCTCAGAGAGGGTTTACGCTCAATGACCCCTTAGTTATAGGTGGTCCTAAGTCCTTTATTCTTCCTTTTACGATGTCTTTGTCAAGGAATGGATTGCCAGGGCGTATAAGTCCTCTGGAAGAACATGACTGAGGCCTGTTTTGACCCAGGTCAGAGTCAGGGATCCCAGAGAGAGGAACCAGGGTGACGCTCAGGCGTGCCCGAACGATATTCTTTTTCCCTTTCTTTGTCTATTATCTTAGTGAAGTGAATTGGGAAGACTGCCAGAATACGACTCCTGAGGTTCCTCGTTTGTGCAGCGACAACGTTCGTTCAAGGTAAGTCGATTTTTGTTCAAAACTTCGCCCATTCTTTTATCTTTTTCTGTATTTCATTTTTTTCTTTGTTTCTTCCTTCAGCCACCACTTACTGTATATGTGTTTACAAAGTCTAGATTAAGCCTCAATTATTTTATTGTTAGCTTCAACCCCATTATTCCAGTAAAATACCTAGGATTTAGGGTAAGCAAAATCAGGTTAAATCTCGATGCTTTTGTATGCCTCGCGTCCGAATGTTTGGAAGAACCGTTGCGTTTAAAATCAAATTCATCTCAAATATTCTTTGTTAAGGTTAATAACCCTTAACTGGCGACCTTTGGCTAATTAACGACTGTCTTTGAGGTTAACTTTTGGCTTCAAGTGACAGGTTACGTGTAATCTTGGTTTGCAGGGCCGAAAAAATTACGTAAATTGAATAATACATGATCAACCAAGACCCTCACACGTAACAATATATATATATATATATATATATATATATATATATATATATATATATATATATATATATATATATATATATATATATATATATATATATATATATATATATATATATATATATATATATATATATATATATATATATGTATATATTTATATATATATATATATATATATATAATATATATGTTATACAGAATATATATATATATATATATATTATATATATATATATATATACAAATATATATAATATAAAAAATATATATAAGATGTGTATGAATATGTCCAGTGTGTATATATATGTTTGTGTATTTATTGTGTGTGTATGTATCTATCTGTGTATATATATCTATATATATTTATATCTCTATGTAGCATAAAACCATTTTATTATAAACTTAAAGCATTGTTTTCTTTTTTTATTTTATAGTTCGGTAAAACAGAAAAATATTACATTCGGTAAACAGAAATGTTCAGCATTTTTTTACGAACCTTGTAAAGCTAAGATTTCATGGAGGGAATCAATCTTGGAAGATTAAACTACATGAATGAAAAATCTCCTCTCTAGGGGATCACATAATTAGCCCTGAAGCGAGAATATACATTACCTTTGGCACAAGTCCCACAGCAATTAGGACTTCATATAACCCGACGAATTAGAGGATTATAATCCGCCTTTCGCAAAAGCATTTATGGTTCCTTTAAGTGATTAGTTTTACAGACTGCCTTATAGAATAGATGATTAGATATGTCCGTAGATGCAGATTCATGTACACCAAGAAAAGAGCAAATGGGGCAGTAAATGAATTATACTACTAATTTTTGTTTTTTTACCGTCCTAAAGAAATGGTTCTTACCTTTCGCTGTTTAAATAAATGACAAGGAATGAGGAAACAAAATGTTATTAATCTCCTTATATATTGCTTTTGGCTACCAGTGCGTACTTGCCTAAACATAAGGATTTCCTCTATTTATTTCACAATTGTTTTTATCTTTTCATCTTCTTTGAGTATCTTCGTTTTCTTCTCTTGAAAAGTAATGATTTTGTTCGTATTTTCTCTCATTTTTAACTATATATTTTTTAAAAATTATTTTTAATAACATGTCCCATTATTATATCCTCTTAGTCCCTACATTTTTTTCCCAATTTTCTCTAATTTACAACTAGAAAAGAAAATGAAGGATACGCGCACGCACGCACAAACTCTCTCTTCTTTAACTCACTCCTTTTCAAGTTGCTAGTTTCTTCTTTAATATACTTGAAAATTTACACATGTACTTAATAAGAAGTCGCAGAATTATAAATCTTTCACATTTATAGTACCTTGTATGACTCAGGTTCAAAGTCCGAGTATTATATATATATATTATATATATATTTATATATATATCATTTTATATATATATATATATTATATATATATATATATTTATATATATATATAAATATATAATATATATATATATATAGGATAGGAATATATAGCCTCTATATATATATATATATATATATATATATATATATCTCACATATATACCATCTCTTTTCTCTCTCTCTCTCTTTCTTGGTCTGTTTTTCATTTTTCTATCATCATATATATTGGTAAATATATATATATATATATAAATATATATATAAAATATATATATATATATATATATATTATATTTGTGTGTATATATATATATATTATGTATAAAAAGTGCACCAAAAGTAAAAATGACAGAAATATTGGCATATTCTTTATTTCAGTTCTCCTTTACTCTTCTAAGAAATCTTCAAATAGGTTGATATACAATGGAAGAAGTTTATAATACATATGCTAGAGTACACACAAACATGAACGGAACTGTACTGTTCACCTTTGCATATCGTATACATTATTTTAGTTGTTGTATTTTCTTTCCCTTTGAAATTACAGTTTCATCATTATAAAAGTTGTCACATTATTTATATGAGATTTAATATACACATCCTTTAGTTTAGTGGAAAAGTTTTTTATAATTGCATGTTTCTTTGTATTATTTCTTTTAAATGTTACAAAACAGTTGAAAGTTTTTAAGGAGATAAGGGAATGTTCATGAATGCATTACTTTATGGTAGTAAGCAGATTTTTTGTGTTGTAAATTTTTCCTTTTTAGAATAAAAGTCATTTCTGCAGCTGCTAATGCATTGTCTATACGTATTATATCACCAATTTAGTCACGATCCCATTTACATAGAACTTAGAAAAGAAGTGAAAAACCACTGAACTAGAAGGAAAGCACTAATATATTAGAATATAAGGTTCGGTAGTAATTTCAAAATATGGAGACTAAGAAAGAACAATTATAGTGTATAACCTGAACCCAAAAATAAAACAAAAAATTCTCAGATAAGGCGTGATTTATAAAGGATGCTTAAGTTCAAAGACAAAAAGTGGAAAGCTAGAAGCATTTAAGAAATAACAGGAAATAGAAATATAATTGCTTCCAGAGGAAAAAGAGCGGAAAATTCAATTCGAGAATTATTTGTTCCATCCTGCTTAATCTCCTTACTTTAATAGGCAGGGTTCGAGATGCGTAGGGCCGACTATTGAAATATTTCCATTTTATTCAGACTTATTGTTTTATAAAGACGTTCGACCTCCATTCATTTTATATGTAGTATTGGCAGTAAGAATAGGAGCGCTTACCAAACACTTTTCTATTTGGCAAGTCATTTCTACGTCATTTCAAATCAGTTACTCATATGTATTTACATATATATATATATATATATATATATATATATATATATATATATATATATATATATATATATATATATACATATATATATACATATATATATATAGATATATATATATATATATATATATATATAGGGATATATATATATATATATATATATATATAATATATATATATATATATATATATACTGTAAATATATACAAATGGATTTAATTGTATGGGTGCTGAAGTTCCAGCATAACTCTGAAATGCATTTAGTTATTTCAACCAAACTTGATATATTTATGACTTACTATCTTGAAAGAGTACTGTGGGGGTAAGACATCACTAGCACCAAATCAGGGCGTTTAAATGAGAAGGGGTTTAAAATTAAAATAAGTTGAATCTTCAGACAGATATATGTGTCTAATCCATAGTTTTCGAGTTTGCTGAGATGAATAGTGACATTCCCGACCCAATAGGAAGGGGGTGACCAAAAAAAGTAAAAACAACTGAAAACGATAGATATTAGTGTTTAATCCATAGTTTTCAAGGTTGCTGAGATGAATAGTGACAATCCAGAATGCCCTTCAAGTCCAGGCTCAGCCCTGATAAGAACGGGGGGTGAGATGGATAGTGACACTCCTGATACCCTTTGAGTCCAAGTTCAGCCCTGATAGGAATAGGGGTGAGAAAGGGTGGGAAGGAGGTGACATGTAAAAATAACTAAAAATGACAGATATTGGTGTCTAATCCACAGTTTTCGAGGTCACTGAGATGAATAGTAACACTCCCAATGCCCTTGAAGTCCAAGTTCAGCCCAATAGGAAGTGGGGGTGAGAAGTGGGGGTTAAGGGGTGATATGTAAAAATAATCGAAAATGACAGATATTAGTGTCTAATCCATAGTTTTCAAGGTTGCTGAGATGAATAGTGACACTCCTGAATGCCCTTTAAGTCCAAGTTCAGCCCTGATAGGAAGGAGGGGGGTTGGGAAGGTGGTGACATGTAAAAATAACTGAAAAGACAGATATTAGTTTCTTATCCATAGTTTTTGAAGTTGCTGTGATAAGTAGTGACACTCTTGATGCCCTTTAAGTCCAAGTTCAGCTCTGATAGGAAGGTGGATAAGAAGGGGTGGGAAGGAGGTGACATTTAAAAATAACAGAAAACAATAGAGATAAATAGTTACACTTCTGATGCCCTTCAAGTCCAAGTTCAGCATTGATAGGAAAAATAAAATGTAAAAAATGACAGATATTAGTGCCTAATCCATAGTTTTCGAGGTCGCTGAGATGAATAGTGACACTCCTGATGCACTTCAAGTCTAAGTTCAGCCCTGATAGGAGTGGAGGGTGAGAAGGGGTGAAATATAAAATGTCAAAAATGATGTGCAATGTAATTGAAGTGCCTATCTTAACAGGAATACCTGGATAAAAGAAACAGACAGCACAGTAAAACATGGATAAAAGGGACAATTACCTCAATGATATCTCGGTAATAGGGACAGTTACCACAGTAGTACCTGGATAAAAGGGACAGTCACCTCAGTAATACCTAGGTAAAGGGGACAATCACCACAGAAATACCTGGATAAAAGGGCCAGATGGAACAGTAATACCAGGATAAAAGGGACAGTCACCACAATAACATCTGGATAAAAGGAATAGACAGAACAGTAATACCTGGATAAAGGGGATGGACAGCACAGTAATAACTGGTAAAGGGGACAGACAGCATAGTAATATCTGGGTAAAAGGGACAGTCACCACTGTAATATCTAAATAAAAGGGACAGAAAGTACAGTAATACCTGTTTAAAGATGACAGACATTACAGTAATGCCTATTTAAAAGTGTCAGACAGTACAGTAATACATGGATAAAAGGGACAGTCACCACACTAATACCTGGAAAAAAGGGACAGTCACTCACAGTAATACATGGATCAAATGGACAGTCATAACAATAATAACTGGATAAAAGGTAAAAGGGACAGACAGTACAATATACCTGGATAAAAGGGACAGTCACCACAGTAATTTCTGGATAAAAGGGACAGTCATCATAGTAATACGTGGATAAAAGGGACAGACAGGACAGCGATATATGGATAAAAGGGAACGTCACCACGGTAATGTCTGTAGGTTCACACACGTCTGTTCGAGGGGTGAACGTTCACATGAAAAAAGTAGAACTACAGGTGGATATTTTCAGTACAAACCCCTCCCCCTTTTCCTTCTCCTTCCCCTACCCTTTCCACTCGCCCTTCCATCTTCCTCCCCCCTCCCCTCCCTTCCCCTTTATCTCTCTTTGTTTAACCTATCTCTATCCTCCCCTGTAAAGTGAAATTGTCATTCAGAGTTCTCCCGAGGCAGTGTTTATGATAGGTTGGTCAGCTATATATTATAATTAACACACACACACACACACACACACACACACACACACACATATATATATATATATATATATATATATATATATATATATATATATATATATATATATATATATATATATATATATATATATATATATATATATATATATATATATATAAATAGCAGGTCATATATACACTATCCATATGTATTTTATTATAATATATATGCCGACGTTATACAACTCCTCATGGTTGCATTTTCTACCAGTTATAAACAGTAACATGACAATTACTAAACTAATAAAATCAGAGTTAAAAATTAGGAGTAGAAAGAGGAAGGCGGAGAAAATTCTAAAAGATGCCATGGCACCAGTTGAACTGTCTGGAGAGAGACTCCCGATGATACCTTCAGCTTTTAGAATTGTCTTCGCCTTCCTCTTCCTACTTCTACTTTGGAATTCTCATTTTATTAGTTTACTGATTGCCATTCGCTTATTTGCAGCCTGAAAATGCAAATATGAGGAGTTGTGAAACGGAGATGATATTATTATAATAAAATGCATATGGACAGATGGTTTTCCTGTTTTAATCCTTTGAATTCTTTTTAGAATGGGGATGTTAGTATTATAATGATTTATATATGTATATATATATATATATATATATATATATATATATATATATATATATATATAATATATATATAACATTTATACATACCTTATATATATATATATATATATATATATATATATATAAGCTATATATATATATGTCTCTGTCAAGAGTATTATATATATACCTAAGTGTGTGTGAAATGGTAGAATTATAGGGAATATGTGAACTGACAATTCACTAATAACATTTTAATCCCCATATGGTAAGTACTAAAATTAACGCCAAACAGTGATTTCATCTATTCACTGTTTATGCCGTGTTTTTTCTTTTATTGGAGATCAAATGTCCCTAAGTGCATTTAGTGGCCAGTACTAAACACTATGAAGCACATTTTTTTGCCAGGAGCTAGTACTAGACATGGCGAAACAGTGTAGATGAATCACTGTTTCCCCGTGTTTAGTATTAGCCCTCCGGGGTCAAAATTTTTTCCTAAGCAAATTATTTATTTTAATATTCCTAGGAATAGAAAAACCCTGGATTTCACATATTCCTATAGCATATAAATTATCATATATATATATATATATATATATATATATATATATATATATATATATATATATATATATATATATATATATATATATATATATATATATATATATATATATATACATATATATACACATATATACATACATATATATATATATATATATATATATATATATATATATATATATATATATATATATATATATATATATATATATTCTAATAAATAATAATCATACCTAAAGCACACCCTATTAGTGTATATATTAATTCTGTTCCTTCTTGTTGTTTCCTTCCTCGACTTGCGAAACACCTCCTTCAAGAAGATAACTTCCTCAGTCTTGAAAGCGTTTTCCTGTTTTTATTAATATTCTAAACTTTGCTCATTTTAGAATATTTCCGCTACCCTCATGTATTTTCTTTTCCATCCCAGACATATTCGATAAAATAATTCAGAACATTCAGTTAAACACTTTTATTATTTAAGAAATCCCTTCCAATTGGCAGTTTGTGTTTGCATAATTTTTCTGTATAAAAAAAAAGATTTTGTTAGCAATTTGTAATATTCGAGTTTCTTATAAACACTGTAAACTTTTTGATATTTTCTCATCTGTTAGACGATAGATAGAGTTTAAGATCCTATTCTCTATTAAATTGCGCTTCCAATGTAAAAATAAAAATACATTTCAAATGCATCCATTTCAGTATCACACTAACCACGCCATTCTAATTTTTTTAGTGATACAGTAGTAGGTAAAAAATGCATTTTGATATTATTGTGATTAATATAAAAAAAAACTTTATCAAAACTATTCAGAAGTAAAATTATACATTGAAAATGAATGCAAGAAGAAGAGATAAAAGAGGAAGAGATCGAGCGGAAAGGAAAAAGACGAAAAATAAACAGTTTCGGGGAAAATCCCGAAATCTCGCAAATCCTCCGGAGACGTTACCTCTGGTGACAGCTTTGACACCGAATACTTCTTGCCTCCATAACAGAGATTGAAACTGAATACGTTCTCTCGTCTAATATGGACGTAGCTTTCAGCGATAAACTCACAAGTTATGTTGACAGGAGGGAGCGTTGACCTAATTTCATTTTCGATTTTACCGTTGCTGGAAAACTAATTGTCTTTAGTAAAGGAGCAAGTTGGTTGATATAAAGGGGAGAAGTGAAGAAAACAAGTATAGCATATATTTATATATATATATATACATGCACAGATATATATATATATATATATATATATATATATACATATATATATATATATATATATATATATATATATATATATATATATATATATATATATATATATATATATATATATATATATATATATATATATATATATATATATATATATATATATATATATATATATATATATATATATATATATATATATATATATATATATATATATATATATATATATATATATATATATATATATATATATATATATATATATATATATATATATATATATATATATATATATATATATATATATATATATATATATATATATATATATATATATATATATATATATATATATATATATATATATATATATATATATATATATATATATATATATATATATATATATATATATATATATATATATATATATATATATATATATATATATATATATATATATATATATATATATATAATATATATATATATATATATATATATATATATATATATATATATATATATATATATATATATATATATATATATATATATATATATATATATATATATATATATATATATATATATATATATATATTATATATATATATATATATATATATATATATATATATATATATATATATATATATATATATATATATATATATATATATATATATATATAATATATATATATATAGTATATATATATATATATATATATATATATATATATATATATATAATATATATATATATATATATATATATATATATATATATATATATATATATATATATATATATATATATATATATATATATATATATATATATATATATATATATATATATATATATATATATATATATTATAAAGAATATAGCCTCTGCCAAAATACGCTAGGAAACTGATTCTCCTTTCCTGCTTTGGGTTGGTTTGAACCATATTGAAGGTCGGGGGTATAAGGGCTCAGAGAAAATATAATAGTTTGGGGACAGTAAACTGGCTTTGCACTGTTTTCTTTGGTACAGGGAAAGAAAATCGTTTTCTATGATATCCGCAGCAGTCGACCTGGGTCAGGACATCCCCCCTACCCCTGTCCAGAAGCAAAAAAAGGTCAATAAAGGCCAGGACAGCTCTCTCTCACACACCGTCGCTAGTTTAAGCCGAGAGGCAAGTCTCAGTCTCTGTTTGGCCTTGCCCCCTGCCCTCCCTCTTCCGCGCCGCCACGTGGATCCCATAGCCGCCCTTTTTGCCCGTGTTCCATTCCACGTGGCCCAGAAGACTGCAAGGGGATTGCAAGTCCCAAAAGAGCGAGCTGATATTCAACTGCTGCATTTTCATCATCCCAAGGGCGCCCTTTTCCGCCCCAATCTACGACTTGAAGAAGTACCTTGGAGAAGGAGGCCCATTTGTCCACGCTCCCCACACGTGGTCCCTCGGCAGAAGACGTCGTCAGCCCTACGCCCCTACAAATGTGGTAATGTACCCAAAACAAGTTGCTAGTCACGTTACTTTGCCCTTTTGCATTTATTAACTTCTGGGCCTATAACTTTGTATTCCCTGATTTTTCTTGGTTTAAGCCAGACCCACGTGTTCACTGCTTCTTTCCTCTGAGTCACAAGTAACGCCTCGGGGAGTCCTTGGCGCCCTCAGTGCACACCCGAGTAATTCATTCCTCAAATTCCAGCATTAGATTTGTAACCTGGGTCCTAATATCGTTTCAGAAAGGACGACTGTAGCAGAATTATCCTTGGTCCGTGTTCCTGGCATTCCTAAGCTCCCCCCCTTCGGGAGGACTTCGGCAGCAGCAATTTAACGTGTTTTCAGTTAATTTTCCCTTTGATCTTGTGTTTTATCAAATATAACTATTTTTATATCCACGTGTTTCACGCACTTCCCTTTGAGTAAGAGCCCTCCGCTCCTGTGTACAACTTCTTTTTTTGTTTGTGTTTTATATGTCCTGGGTATCTTGCAAGGCCATTTTAGAGTAAAGTAATAAATGTGGAGTCATAAGAACCACCTGCACCAGGAAACATAAAAATGGCGACCTGACCAGTGATTCTCGTAAAGATTGCATCCCCCCCTCTTCCCCTTTGTTGTTTGTGTTGCAATTTGTGAAATCAGCAATTAGCTCAGCTAAGCTGGATACGAGACAGATTACGAACCTTTGAAAAGCCAGCGCAACAGGCCAAGGAAATTCTGCGTAAGTAAACTGTCTTTATTTAGCGTAGGACACTTTAGAAAACGTGACTAGTCCTAGGAAATTTTTTTTTTTATAGTAGGGCGCATGTCCGAGGAAAACGAGAGAGAGAATCGCCGAAACTTAGCTTTGGAAGCCTTTGCACGCGGCTTGCATGCCATTCAATTAGGTTATATAGGTGATAAATCATTAAAGGAATAGTGCTCATATTCCTCCTGTAGAAACGAGTGATTTCGAAACCGAATCATTAGATATAGGCGCGAGAAATCGACGGAAACCACGTGTTCGAAAGTCAGATTAGCATTGCTGACTCATTTTACCTCTCTCTCTCTCGTTTTAGAAATAGGAGCGAAAGCGTATATTATACGCCCAGGACGAAAAGGTTAACGCCGTTCGGGAAGTCCCGGGCTTTGTTTTTACGTCGTTCATTCATTTGGGGCAGACGGCCTATAAGATAAACACACCGCGAAATGACCTTGACCGTCATTCGTGGCCCAGTTAGGAATGTGTAAAAACATTTGTTTGTTTGATTTGCTTTACTCTACCAAATTGTTTTGCATTATTGGGGTCTGACATTATATGTTCTGTATTGTTCTGTTTTTTTTTGTGTTTTGTTTTGTGCTTTTACTACGGCTGCGTGTGTTGCCTATCTGTTGTGAATGTGGGATGGCCACCCACCTAATTGCCCTTGAGAATAACTCTTCTCCCATAAGTCAGTAAAACTAGCGCCCTCGCTGATCAGACGTCGTCTGTGCGGGAATTCTAGGGAGCCTATATATTCTATTCTTGTCCCCAATAAACCCGCTTCGTCGGTCCGTTGGTGAGACCAATTCAGTTTCCATTCAGTCCCCAGATAAGCCCGTTTCGTCGGTAATTCGGGAGACCTAAATATATATCCCAATCTAGTCCCCAAATAAGCCCGTTTTGTAATCAGTGAATCAGGGAGACCAATACATCCCTGTCTTGTCCCCAATCAGCCCGTTTGTCGTTCGGAGACCAATCATTGCTAAATTCCCAATCAGCCCGCTTCGTCGGTAAATCATCGCTAATTCATCGTCCCCAATCAGCCCGCTTCGTCGGTAAATCGGGAGACCAATCCCTAATTTATCGTCCCCAATCAGCCCGTTTCGTCGGTAAATCGGGGAGACCAATCATTGCTAATTCATCGTCCCCAATCAGCCCGTTTTCGTCGGTAAAACGGGAGACCAATCATTGCTAATCATCATCCCCAATCAGCCCGCTTCGTCGGTAAATCGGGAGACCAATCATTGCTAATCATCGTCCCCAATCAGCCCGCTTCTGTCGGTAAATCAGGAGACCAAGACCAATCATCGTCCCCAATCATCGTAAATTGGGAGACCAATCATTGCTAATTCATCGTCCCCAATCAGCCCGTTTTGTCGGTAAATGGGAGACCAATCATTGCTAATTCATCGTCCCCAATCAGCCCGCTTTGTCGGTAACCTTGGGAGACCAATCATTTCTAATTCATCGTCCCCAATCAGCCCGCTTCGTCGGGGCGGGGACCAATCATTGCTTTGTTTGGGAGACCAATGTCCCCAATCTCGGGGAAAATTTCGGGAGACCAATCATTGCTAATTCATCGTCCCCAATCAGCCCGCTTCTCGGGAAACCAATCATTCGCTAAATCGTCCCCAATCAGCCCGCTCCGTCGGTAAATCAGGAGACCAAGCGTCATCTCCCCACCTGCAAAATGTCGACACGGTCTCAGGCAGTAAAGCGAGGATTTCAAGTTCTTCATGTCTTCTGGGAAGGAACTCGGCCTTTCCGGGAGAGAACTAAGAGACTGGGTACAGGAGAGGATGGATGCCAATACAGGCAGAGAGACAGGGGCTCAGGAGAGACGAGAGGAAGCAGAAAGACAGGTTCAGGAGAGACGAGAGGAAGGAGAAAGACAGGCCCTCAGGAGATGAAGAGGAAGCAGAAAGACAGGCTCAGGAGAAACGAGAAGAAGCAGAGAGACAGGAACGAGAAGCAGAAAGACAGGAACGAGAGGCAGAGAGACAGGCTCAGGAAAGACGAGAAGAAGCAGCAAGGCAGGAACGAGAGGCAGAGAGACAGGAACAGGAGAGCGAGAAGAAGAAGGAAGAAAGGGACAAGCAGCGTGCCCATGAACTCGCAATGCTGCAACAGAGTGGCCCTTCGCCTCCACCTGCCCCCAGGGAATGAGTGCCTTCAGCCAGGCTCGCCTGCATGCCAAAGTGGACGGAGGCCGAGCCCGAGGTGTGGCTCGACAGCGCCGAGACAGTGTTAAAGGCCTGTCCCCTGAGTGCTGCCGAACTCTCCCTGGTGTTGGGCAAGTTCCTTGGAGGGAGGGCCCTGATTGCCTACAAAGCCCTCCCGCCGGAGGAGCAGGAAAATTGGGAGGTCATACGCCAGACCATCGCAAAGGCATACGAGATAACCCCTGAACGCTGGAGGAGGCGCTGGCACGGGCTAGTGAAGGAAGCAAATCAGACCTGGGCAGACTGGGCCTACCAGTCCGAGCGTGCCCGTGCCAAATGGTTCGAGTCCGTGGGGTTACGACCCTCAACAAGGCAATCGAACAAATACAAATAGAGAACTTCCTACTCTACACCCCGTCGGCCCTCGCCACGCACATCGCCGAGAAGGAGCCCCCAACCTTAGCTGAGTGCTGCCGATTAGCGGATCTCTGGGACACCCATCACCCCCAGGAGAGCTCCCTGCAGCGCAAAATAACTCCACCCGCCTTCCTTTCGGGTGCCCCTCCGCCGAAGAATGGGCAATCACAGAAGCCCGTTGTGTGCGGGTTCTGTAAAAAGATCGGGCATGCCAAAGAGCAATGCCGCAGTAAACCACCCGCGTCTCTCTCTCCCGGACAACCCCCTAACAAGTCGCCTGCGCCCTCTGCCGGGGCAGTGCGAAGAGATTTCAGCCAAACCTTTTGCACGGCGTGCAAGGTTTATGGCCACTCTTCCTCATGGGCAAAATGCCCTAGAAATAATAAGGCAGGAAATCCTGCCGTCGCCCTGGCAGTAACGAATCCCGAGTCCTTAGGCCCTCCTGCCGAGGGTCCCATCTATGTAGCACCTCCTCGAGGTAGACACTCAGCACGCCAGGTCAAGGCATTTGACGACTCTGGCGCGCAAATTTCCCTCATAAGGAGGGACAAAGTTCCCTATGGAGCTATACTTGACCGACGCAAGCTCGTCACCATTGAGGGCATAAACAATTTTAAGATGATCCTCCCTACGGTCCAGCTGAGGGTCACCCGACCCCACAGAGCCAGGACCCTCCGTCTCGCCGTAGCGAAACACATTCCAGGAGGCTATGACGTCCTCCTGGGCCAAGATTTTACGTCCCATTTCAAACCACAAACATTCTGGGGTCCCCATTCCCCAATTAATCATCCAAATCTGAGTCCAGTGCCCGGCACGGCATCAGTGCCAGTGCCGAGGCTCAGCCAGATCTCCTTCAGGAGAATCTCGGCCTTCAACTCCTCTGCCAGTGCCACTTAGGCGCACTGAGCAGTGCCAGTCTCCGTCCGTCCAGACGGACGAGACCACCACCACACCGCTACCAGCGCCAGTGCCAATGTCAGTGCCTGAGCTGGTCACCCCTGCATGCAAGCCGACCCCGCTCCCCCCGGCCGTCCCTTCTCTCTCGCCGCCCGCCGCAGATTCTTCCGCGAGTCATGATTCTGCCCCGCCTTCCTGGGCCGATGAACTCTGCGAACTGCGCCGGTTAATGTCCGAGATGGCGAACAAAATTCCTGGGTCAGTTGTCGCAGCAGCTGACCCAGATGGCACCCTTGCCGCCCTTTGGCCTCGGGCCCTCCGATTCCCGGCCAAGGACAACGGTCCAAGGAGGAGAGGTTGCGGCGGAGTTACCACGGGTGTGGGCGATCGCAGGTAGTCCACAAAGAAGCCCCGAGCTCTTCTGGCCCCTGTGCAAACTTGGCATAGGGCCCCATCTTCATCTTTGAACGTCTTGGCACCTTTCATCCAGGAGAGGATGTCAAGGCCTTCCGCTATCTTCTTCCTTTCCTTTGGAATTTCTATCCCTCATCCTTCTCTATCGATCTTTCCTTCACACTTTCCCTTACTTACCACAGCAAGCGGCAGTTAACATATGGGATATCATCATCTTTAAAAATGCATTAATCATTTTTTTTTGAAGCAGTAAGAGAGACAGAGTGGGAAGTGGCACGCCCTTACGCCTGTCCTTTGGCACAAGGCAGGCGTGTCAGCTCTTCCTGAAGGGGTCGCGCCCTTTGGGTTTCCTTTCCCAGCCCTTGGGCTGAGAGTTAGCTCTGACCGTCGTCTATTGGCGACGGAAGTTAGATTAATAAATAAACCATAAATACCTCACTCTGTTATCCTTTGGTTTTCTGTGTATATTATTTACTTTTGCATTTAATCCTTTTCTCTATTTGTTAACGAATCTCGAGTCACAAGACTCCTGCCCTTACGAATTTTAACGTTGCCCTTTTAATCCCAGCGGTGTGGCCCGCCCTTTAGTATGAAGTAAAGTCCTGTTGTTTGTCATTCTGTGTAGTTTCTTTTTTTTTTCATTTTATTGAGTTATCCCTGTGGAGAATGTTATCCTTGTCCATTTTCCCTTCATTTGTTTATCCTCCCATTCATATGTCGAGTAGTCTATTTATAGCTTACACCCGAGTTGTAAGCTGCAGACGTAAAAATTTAGCGTTGTTTAAGTTAGCGAATTAAAACCCGCGAATAATCTCTTTGCCTCGCAGCTGTCAGACTACTGTCCCTTCAGTTTAGTGTTCGAAGGAGATATTAGCTATGCTCGTCGAGCTTATGAACAATTGTATTTCGATTAAAAAAGGAGAATTGAATTTTGTTATTACACTTTCTGGTAAAGGGGATATTATTTAAAACTCACAGTGTATTGTCACTTATGCCGCCTCTTCAAGGCACAACTAATAGCATGCATGTAATTCCTGGATAGCATTAAGAAATCAGTTGGTTTACATTTGTTTTCCTTTTAAATCCTGCCTTGTTGGTTTTACTTTTTTTGTTGTTGTTATTTTGTAATTTTGAAGTGTTCTTGGTCTATTTTCTTTTGAGCGCCTTATTACCCCAGTAAATTAAAACGAATAAAGAATGGGTAGAATCAGTAATTATGGAGTATTTGAGCAGTAATTAATTTGCAAGTAAGTTCCTCCTTGTATTGTATATTCTAAATTGCACTCTGCTCCTAAAGTAAACCTTCAGTTTGTTATTGATCAGTGTGGCAGCAGAGTTTTGCAAATAAAGTAAAGTAACAGTTGTAGCAAAGCAGAAGATAGAGTAAAGTCGAACGTTTTCTTCGCTCATTTTTGCTTTATCGATATTCGCACCCGTTTATAGGTGTGAATATCATTTTGCCAGGAAGCTGTAAAGATTAGCGCCAAAATACGCTATGAAAGCGCCGCCTTTCTGCTTTGCTTTGCTCGGCCGATAGATAGGCCTCTGTCTATTTTGAACCAGTGAGAGGTGGTGGATACTGGGGTTAGTTTGAACCAGTGGAAGTCCGGGTATAAGGGCTCAGAGATATAATCTTGTGGGCAGTAAATGGCTTTGCACCGTTTTCTTTGGTACAGGGAAAGAAGCCGTTTTTCTTTGATATAGCAGTGGGACCTGGGTCAGACATCGCCCCCCCACCCCTGTCCAGAAGCAATAAAAGGTCAGGGCGAGGACAGCTCTCTCTCACACACCGTCGCTAGTTTAAGCTGAGAGGGCACTTACCGTGCCCCCTGCCCTCCGCTCGCTCGCCGCCACGTGAAAACTAGCCGCCTTTTGCTCCGTGTCCCGACCCACGTGGCCAGCAGACTGCAAGTGGGGATTGCAAGTCCCAAAAGAGCGAGCTGATATTCAACTGCGGCCTTCTCATCATCCCAAGGGCGCCCTTTTTCCGACCCAATCTACGACTTGAAGCAGTACCTTGGTGAAGGAGGCCTTTTGTCCACGCTCCCACACACGTGGTCCCTGGCAGAAGACGACGTCAGCCTTACGCCCCTACAATGTGGTAAAGTACCCAAAACAAGTTGCTAGTCACGTTACTTCGCCCTTTTGCATTTATTAACTTCTGGGCCTATAACTTTGTATTCCCTGATGTTTCTTGGTTTAATCCCCGGCCCACGTGTTCACAGCTTCTTTCCTCTGAGTCACAAGTAACGCCTTGGGAAGCCCTTAGCGCCCTTCGCACACCCGAGTAATTCATTCCCCAAATTCCAGCATTAGATTTGTAACCTGGGTCCTAATATCGTTTCAGAAGGACGACCGTAGCAGAATTTTCCTTGGTTCGTGTTCCTGGCATTCCCAAGCTCCCCCTTCGGGAGGACCTCGGCAGCAGCAATTTAACGTGTTTCAGTTAATTTCCCTTTGATCTTGTGTTTTATGAGAATATAACTATTTTTGTATCCACGTGTTTCACGCACTTCCCTTTGAGTAAGAGCCCTCCGCTCCTTGTACAACTCCCTTTTGTTTGTGTTTTATATGTCCTGGGTATCTTGCAAGGCCATTTTAGAGTAAAGTAATAAATGTGGAGTCATAAGAACCACTAGGAAACTGCACCAGGAAACATATATAAAAAAAAAAAAAAAAAAATATATATATATATATATATATATATATATATATATATATATATATATATATATATATATATATATATATATATATATATATATATATATATATATATATATATATATATATATATATATATATATATATATATATATATATATATATATACATATGTGTGCTTGTGTCTGTATAATCATACTAGGTGTATATACATTTTGTTTCCATTTTGTTTATATATATATATATGAACTTACTTTCCAGTTTAACAAATTTATTTGCTGTTCTCTAATTTTAATATTTATTTATATAAAACATTACTTTGAGAACCGTAAATTCTGTGTAATCAATAGATGTATAAGTTTTGTCTCCCAGTTCACATCCAGTTTAACAAATTTATTTGACCCAGACTGAGAACCCACTAGAGTTTCATTCACTCTAGTAATACTGTACCTATAAACTTTCACATGTGTCTTCTGGTCATTCAAATCATCTATTACAGTGTTCCTTCTCTTTCTTAAAATTCAGAATTCCACAAATTTAGACTATTCCCACTCATTCAATCCCATTCATATCCGCTTCTGGAATATATTATACGTACTTATAATCGAAAGTAGTGTTTTATAGAAAATTTTATAATTTATTTTTATATATTCAGCAGATGAAACCTATTCATATGGAACAAGCCCACGGGGCCATTGACTTGAAATTCAAGCTTCCAAAGAATGCTAGTTTCAACCTCTCACCACAGACCTCACACAGCGGCGGTAACTGATCATGGCACAGAGCTAGTGATGTTTTCATCGCCCTTGGGGAGGCGCAAAGTCGTGATGTCGTTTGACGGGTCTTTTTTAACGACCTAAAAAAGAAAATTATGAGGCTAACATAAAAAGCGAACAAAGAACAGAAAACGGTAAGCTTCCCAAAAATCATCGGAGACTTCACACCCGGGTACTTCTACGGCACAGTCAAGATGAACAATAAACAGGGGAAAAAAGTTAAGTATACCTTAGTTTTACCAGACCAGTGGGATGGTTAACAGCTCTCTCCTAGGGCTGGCCTGAAGGATTGGACTTATTTTACGTGGCTAAGAACCAATTGGTTACTTAGCAACGGGACCTGCAGCTTATTGTGGAATCTGAACCACATTATAGCAAGAAATGAATTTCTATCACCAGAAATAAATTCCTCTAACTATTCATCAGCCGGCCGCGGGAATTGAACTCCGGCCCATCGTGTGACAGTTTGAAGCTCAACCGACTCGGCCAACAAAGGGCTGTCATAAACAGGGGAACCCACTACGGCCCATTATATCCCAAATGACATCCCCCACATATAAGGTGGCAATGAAATTAAACGCAATTATAATGCCATACATTCCTTCAACGTTCACGCTAAAAACATCAATGGAATTCATCGATCTGCTGCAAGACACCACCCCCGACGAAGACATAGCATCCCTGGACGTCGAAAGTTTATTCATGAATGTCCCGGTGGATGAAACAATGCAAATCACAATGGACAAGATATACCGATCCGAGAAACCACCATTACCGATACCCGAAAACACCCTAAAAGAGATGCTAGAAGCATTTACTAAGGAAACCCCATTCCTCTCGCATGGGGTGAAATATATCGGCAGAAGGACGACGTAGCAATGGGTTCCCCCTTAGGGGTACTTTTTGCAAACGCATACATGGCACGCACGGAAGAGGTCACCTTTGAAGAACATCCAAAACCTAGAATTTACGGGAGATATATTGATGACTTTTTCATGACAACAAAGGGCGACAATGACACAGATGAACTGGTAAATAAACTCCGAAGAAACTCAACACTAAACTTCACCGTAGAAAAGAGTGTTAACAAAATACTTCCCTTCTTGGACGTACTTGAAACACAAAAAGATAACAAATACAATACCATTATATACAGTAAGACCACAGATGCTGGGAGGTGTTTAAATGGGAGAGGAGAATGCCCTTATACATATAAACGATGTGTAGTCAATGCATACATAAAGCGCGCCATAACACACTGTTCAACATGGAAGGCGACAAACGAGGAAATTAACAGAGTTCAACAGCTGCTCACAAATAATGGCTACCCAGATAATATGATCCAGCAAGTGATCAAAAAGAGACTACAGGAGTTCCATAACCCAGCCCAGAGGGACGACACACAAGAAAAAGACGAGGAACTAATAATATACCACCAGACAACATACAACAAACACCACGAAGATGAAAAGAAAGCCATCCGTGGTATACTGCGAAGAGGAACCACCCCCGTAGCGCCATATAATAAAATAACTACAAGAATTTGCTTTTAGCCGAACTTCACGGCCTCATTAATAATGAAAAACAGTACGGCATCGTCAACGGAAAAAGAGGTTCAATCTGATATCGTATACAAGTTTGTCTCTACTGACGAGCAATGTCAGTCCCCCCCACACACACAAAAAAATAAAAAATGCTATATCGGACACACAACCACTACACTGAAACGACGTATGCAGGACCACATAAATCAAGGTGCTATTCTTCAGCACTTTGTAGACACCCACGATAAGAAACCATCCCTGCAAGAACTACTCCTGGACACCAAAATCGTACACAGGGAATACAATTACAACCGTTTATTGATAGCAGAAGCAGTCAGCATCGCCATACAGCGCCCCAGCCTTAACATCCAACGCGAGGCGGAAAGATCCTTGCCCTCATGTAGGAGACAGCCCTTCAACTACGTGGGATAAGACCGCGAACACGTGGATAGGAACATATAATAAATATATAGAAATTGAACATATGTGTAATTGGTATATGTTCATGTATAATCTGTACATTATTTTCATTGTACAACACTTAATTTTTGTAAATATTTCACCACAATCTCTTGTGAATACTTAAATCTAAGTCTTTGGATACCTGTACTACCTTTCCGTTCCTTGACGGCACAAAACGCATGCGTTTCCACTTTTGTATTTACGGGCTGCTCTAGGAGCAAGAGCCCGTGCTAGCACAAGGCCAGCTAAATCTAAAACAATAACAACTTTTGTATTAGTACGCTTGATAACGTCAATATGTATAGGTTGACGAAACAGCTGTCGCGTGTATAATTACTGAAGTAAATGGAAGAACCCCATTACCTGAACTTCTCTACCAGTAACCTAAACAATGAAGTGAAGAAAATAGTAAGAAAATATGAAGCAATAACAAAATGGTGGTTAACAATGAGAAAGCTATTCTATTTAGTGAATATATATATATATATATATATATATATATATATATATATATATATATATATATATATATATATATATATATATATATATATATATACATATATATATATATACATATATACATACATACATACATACATATTATACATATTAACTTTATCACATACACAATTGTTCTGTGCATTAGTACAATTACTAAAAGGACCTCATTCAAACTGGATGGTATCTAAAGGAGTTTTTATTCAAAAAGTTACAAGCTTTCTAGGACAAACAGTCCACATTATCAAGTATCCGTACAGTGAGCAGACGCGTAGTCCAGCTGTATTTATATCTGTGAGCTGGGTACTTTTAATCCTATAATCGCCTAGCTCCTCCTGTGTGACCCCCACCCCCTCGTGATCTTGGTCTTTCGCTGCTCCCTTCTTCTAGGTGTCCGTTTTCCGTGCGTTCTCTTGCATTTTTTCTTCGTTTCCTTGCTACTGTTGAGTATACGATTTTTCTAGATATGCTGTCTTCAGAGCCGTTTCCGGTGTTACCTGCCATCGCGTTGGCGCAAGTTACGAAGGCGCTCTACAACCTACAAACACACACACACACACACACACACACACACACACACACACATATATATATATATATATATATATATATATATATATATATATATATATATATATATATACATAATATAATATATATATATATATATATATATATATATATATATATAATATATATATATATATATATATATATATATATATATATATATATATATATATATATATATATATATATATATATATATATATATATATATATATCTCTATATCCAAAAGGTTAATGTTTTCATGATCAATAAAGACTTGGTGCTTTGTTAACTGCTGTAAGAATATTAATATCAAACTAAATTGTTATTGCTATAGTGTGAGTGAGATTCTTGAAGGTAAACGAATTCATGCAGATTTTTAGGTGTTTATGTTTAGATTCGTGTTAACAATGATCGTTATAGCTATGATAAATGAGATACAGGTATTATTAATTTTTACTTATCTAAACATTAACCCATTATAATAAGGTTGCGCATCCGAAAGCTCATTGTTGATAAAATATCATCAGCTTTACGAACAACACTTTGATAGCACGAGCACGCATACCGCCTACTCTGCTCTCGCATAGTTGATCCTTAGCTCAACAGATGTCGGTAGAGGTAAGATTCATTATTCATTAGCTTATTCCCGTTTCGTCTGTATATAACTGGAAATCCATATATTTATAAGAGCGAAAGTTTCTGCGTATGTATATGTGTTTACGTACCCACGATTAGTTATAACATCTTAAAAAGTTATAACGGAATATTTTAAAAATGACAGCAGAAATAAAGTTAGGTCTCACTTTAACGATGAACCAGACACGCTGCAGTGCTGCCTTTAAAGATTTACAGAAGCAAAAGTATGGGAACGCTCAAGACATATGCCGAAGCATTTACAATTCTAAACTTCATCGCGACTTGTGTAACAGATGTACGTTGTACGTACATGACTGTCCATACTGTTGCAGAATGCATTACTACGGCATGTAAAATTATAATCATAAGAGAAAAGAAACTACATAGCCTTTCTTTTGTTGCAAATTCATATATTAAAAGAAGAATTTCTAACATAAACTTTTAAAAATGTATATTGTTCATAATGGTCCATCGTCTCTCATGAGGTATATAGAACATGTAACTAAATTCAGGTCAGCATTGATTATCCTGGAGTTTCTATGTCAACGAACGATAAGATATTTTGGAACTTAATTTCATAAAGTTATTATTTATTATAGTAAAAAGTACCTGAAAGCGTGCCAGCATGTGTATATATTTCATCACAAATAGAGCTATTTAGACTACCATGGAAAAAAATTACTCCATAAAGGAGGATTTTTCGTCCCTTCATTACAGTTTGTCAAAGTCTGGTACAAACGTTTTAAGAAATAACAGTGCAAAGTGAAATATCTAAGAAAAAATTAAAGTAATATACAAAATAGTGGTTATATATAAATACATACCAGGATTATTTGAATATCAATTGTGGACACGCATTTGCATGAACAAAAACAAATGGAATGCAATGTATGGCAGTAGTAGAGAAAGTCCCCGGAAAATTGATAAAGAGAATAGTTGGTCCCTTATTTCATGTAAAAGTAAAGATTGTAATTAATATATTTATGATGGTTGTATGATAACAATTTAAGAAAGAGAGTAAGCCAGGTAATACGATTAATGGTGGCAGAGATAAATGGCCTTAGATCCTCAAGAGAAAGTGCAGTTTAAGCGTTAATTACATGCTGGGTATGTGGAAAAGTTTGAGAATGAAGAGAAAACTGTGTATATCAGAAAGTGAACTACTGTAAGATAAATAGTAGTATTTGGATATCCGTACTCCTACAGGAAACAAAGTTTCATATGTTTAATTAAACACAAATTTTACATTTTGATGGAACCATCAGTGGCCTTAGGAAATGGATAAGGATTACTACAATGATATATATATATATATATATATATATATATATATATATATATATATATATATATATATATATAGATATTTATACATATATACATACATACGTGTGTCCGTGTGTGTTGAAGTGTGTATACTATGTATACAGATATATATATATATATAGATGTTTATATACATACATACGTGTGTCCGTGTGTGTATCTAGATTTAAGTGTATGATTTTGCCTGTGTCTACATATATATATATATATATATATATATATATATATATGTGTGTGTGTGTGTGTGTGTGTGTGTATATATATATATATATATATATATATATATATATATATATATATATATATATATATGTGTGTGTGTGTGTGTGTACAGATATATATATATATATATATGTGTGTGTGTGTGTGTGTGTAGTTGCATGTGTGTAGTTGTATGTATGTATGTATGTATATATATATACTGCATATATATATATATATATATATATATATATATATGTATATATATATATATATATATATATATATATATATATATATATATATATATATATATATATATATATATATATATACATATATATATATATATATATATATATATATATATATTATATATAATATTATATAATATAGTATGATGGAAACGACTGTAGTGGAAACATTAGTTAAGATTATACCTAAATAGACAACAGATACACAGAATAACATTTTCAAGTCTGCTATGTCAGCTACCATAGCCTGACCCAAATCTTAATGTGTGTACCGCAAGTGCTAGAAATGCGAAATCAGCGTCTGAAAGGATCCATCAGTGAGGGTCATGAGGTCACGGAATGAAGGCGCTTTGATCGCCCCTGAAAAAACATGAACAACTGGACCGACGCCTCCTTGGCGCCGAACCGTATGCGGCTATAAGTGATTACTCGAACGATAGACTAGGAATCAATACACATATGAAGTTTAATAATGAAAGAGACTGTAGAAAAGTGAAACTCTGGAAAATTATGCTAGACTTGGCCATGACCTGCATACTCAGACAGATCCATATAAAGGGAAGCTTTGCATGCGGACAGTAGTGAGAAATAGATAATCGAGTGAGAGAGATAGACCAGTGGTGATACCGAGAAGTGTTTGTGACACCGGCGCATTCAAAACCACAAACAGAAATGAAGTCCGCATTTTGAAGAAGAATTTTAGCATACCTCCCTCAGATCAATGACAGTCAGACTCGGTTTCCAACACCCAGAAATAATTCAGGTGGAAATTATAATCTAATAGGGGATAACTAAAATTAAGAAACTAAACAATCTAAGTTAATCTTCTAAAGTAATAATTCCTTGTTGCATATAAATAACTGCTGAAAGAAGAATTAAGAACTGTGTAAAATTGTTCCCATGGAATTTAGATTCCAAGCTGAAACAAAAGAAGCCTCCCGTACACGTCTGCCTGAAACCTGATTGCAAGAAGGCAATCTTGAAAATTGGTTGCAGCTCGGTGGGATACGAAAGATACGAAGGATACAGTTGGATTACGACAGGGTCTACGATCGGATACGACTATCAAGAAAGAAGAATTAATTTCAACCGCAAGACCAAGTGAAGGGTACTTTCCTTCTGAATGCTATAATCAGATAATATGCGACTAAGCAGAGCGTTTACCACCGAATTTTCACACACTCCCGCGATATAGTTAAATATCTCACCACTCTGCAAGAAACATTTTTTGAAAGAAACTGGGGAATTCGTCGTTCTACTCCGTTCAAAGTGAAGTTCCAGTGACTACGAACCTAGAAATATTTTAGTGACATTTTCGTGAAGAAGAAGAATATTGTGCATCAAACACAGAAGAAAGAAGAATCAGCAAGAAAGAACATCGAAGAATAAGTAACAGAGGAAGAATTTCAGAGGAAAAGAGAGAAAAAGAGAGAGAGAGAGAGAGAGAGAGAGAGAGAGAGAGAGAGAGAGAGGTGTCCCAACAACAAAAGACGAGAAAAAGGCATCCAGGAAGATCGTACGCCCACAGACGACGCCCAGAGATTCGAAGACGGAAAAAGATAAATCCTTGAATATCCACACACGCACACACACACACACAAGATTTTTTTTTTTACTAAAGCTAACATGATGTGAATACATGTGTTTGACAATTTTTAAAAGACACAAAAGACTTGCACTTGGGTTAAATAGACATAAATTTTTGGCAACGATTTTTTTTACTAATCATTTACTAAATATTATTCAACATTTTATTTACTAAACTCGTATTGTATTATGTTTTACTTTTATTTTTAAAAACATTCTCAATCGTTTAGAAATTTTAGGAAATTTTAAGTGATTGTTAACATTGCTTTAATTGGGTAGAGGTGTTTAGATTTTAAAAAAAAATTTTAAGATCTGGTTTGACTTTTTTTGAAGAGATATTGGTGCCATAACTCATCACAATTCAGTTATATTTGGTGTTTAAGAAATTATTTGCCATTGGTGAGTAGATGCCCAGAAAGAGATCGGCACAAAATAATACACCAGACACAGTAGGCGTAAACGACCCTGTCATCAGCCTCGCAAATATTGTCCATGGTTGGAGAGTCGACAAAAGAAACTACCTTGGAAGGAGTCCACAGCTATATAACTATATAAATAAATGGGGTCATGTATTTTCAAAAACCCCACGGATAAGAACTTAAGGGTGTGAAGAGATAATACCAGTTGAAATTTGCAAAAAAAAAAAAAAAAAAAAATAAGGTTATCGTTACTGTCGGGATATTTCCAGCACAAGTTATTGCAAAGATGAACCACAAATTGGGGCCAGAAGATGATGTAGACGAAATTGAATATGAAGTGAGGAAAATTTTAGGTAGAAACTCTGAAGGGAATGATCTATACAGACCTTTAGTTACTGTAGGACAAGAGAAAGGGGAACATAGTCATCAGACTTATCAGAATAGGAGACCTAGGACACTAGCTGGAAGTCAGAATAGGAATCCAGGTAACACATCTCAAGGAAGATTGTCATCAGTTACATATTACAACTACCAAAAGAGAGGACACTACGCAAGTGATTGCCGCGGAACAGCTTATTGTCGTTACCATAAGAAAACAGGACATAGTGCTAGAGATTGTAAGAATGGGCCTTTTTCTAGACCTAGGCATAGATCACAGTCACAAAGTAGAGGCAGAAATCATTCAGTCTCCACAAGCTGGAAGGAACAGAAAGCAAAATTATAATAGAGATCAGAACAACGACCAAGCAGGAAGCCTAGTATATCAACCAGATCAAGAACAGTCAGACGATTCGGAGGTAAATTTTACACCGATGGCATCATGGACATTCCTACTTAGCAGAAGAAAAGACCAGATCGTCAATCCTAAAGCCAAACTGAGTGTGTTAGCAAAGTTAATATAGGGAAATGAATATAGTTATAGATCAGTGTTCCCTGGCCATGTTGGTTTAGAAAAGCCTATTGCTGTATTCTTTGATACAGGCAGTCCTAAGAATATAATGTCTGAAAAGGTGGATCAGGCATATTTCTCTCATTTAAGCTTGAGCCCAGTAGTAGACTGTAAAATCACAGAAGTTCAGGGAAACAGAATCAAACTAGTAGGGAAAATTGATTTACCTTTTAAACTACGAAGAATCTCACTTACGGAAAAGGTTCTAGTAGTAAGGGTAATACATTTCGCATTTGCACACCTGTTAATTGGTTATCCAACTATGGCTATATAAGGAATCACAATTGACGCATCTAGAGAACAAACAGTGATTAGGAGGAAGCATAGGACTTATAGAATACCACTGTGTAAAATGATTAGAAGAAACAAGACTCAGGTACACTCCTTGCTGAAAAATATCCTAAAGAAAGATAATACAGAAGAAAGATGTCAAGTGTGTAACACGAAATCTCAACAAAGAAGCAATAACTTAGACTCTAACCAGGAAACTTACCTAAAATTAGACAGAGAATTAAGACTTAGATCAGGAGAAGGCACTGGGGTAGAATGCACAGTATATCCCTTACATGAAGGGAAGGAAATTCTTGCACTTACAGAAGGATGACAAGTAAATGGAATGCATTATTCCTCCAGTCTACTTGAAGATAGACAAGGTAAAATAGCTTTACAAGTTATAAATAATAAATGAGGAAAAGTTAGAAAAGGTACAGAAATAGATTTAGCAGAAGTTTACAATTTCCCTATTCAAGTCGTAGAGAAGGAAACAGTAACACCAATCAGTAAAGAAAATACAAACTCCAGTTATGTAACAGATTTGAGAAGAGCTGAGATATGGACTCACTTCAAGGATATCAAAGAAAACTCTGCTAAAGAGAAACTCATTGATTTATTGAGTGAATATAGTGATATAGTCGCCATATAGGGAGACACCCTTGGCAATACAGATGAAATAACCCATAAAATAGATATTCCATAGAATGCTAAGGCAATTTATATACCTGCTTATAGAGTAGAACATTCCCGGAATGAGATTATTGAAAGAAGTTCAACAAATGAAGAAGCAGGGATAATAGAACCATCAAAATCTCCGTGGTCTTTCCCACTTTTGCTAGTTCCAAAGAATGACAAAATTTACCGAGTAGTGGTTGATTTGAGAAGGCTAAATAAGATAACCGAAAATTATCCTTATCCAATGCCATCCATGAGAGATCTTATCGCAACTATTGAATCCAAGAAATATTTCACCACAATAGACTTGCTACAGGGATTTCTACAAATTCCTTTAGACGAAAATAGTAAACCTTTGACACCTTTTTCCACTAGTAATGGCAGATACCAATATGTAAGAATGCTCTTCGGTATAAAGTCAAGCCCAGTAACATTTGTGAAACTAATGGATAAAATTCTAGGTGATTTATTAGGAAAAGATGTACATTGCTGTATAGATTATTTGGTAATAGCAACAGACACCGTTGAAGAACACACAAAACTAGTGAGAGAAGTCCTAAAGAGATTAAGGAAAGCAAACCTTAAATTAAAGCTAAAAAAGATCATTCAGCCACGGTAGAAATGCCCAAGAATCCGAATTTTTCCGGAAGCAGAGCACGTTGGTGTATGACTGCCCACGATTATGACATAGAAAGTAAAATATGTGCCAGTGAAAAACGGTAAGGTAGCAGACGCATTATCAAGATACATCCCACAAGATGATAGCTTAAATATGATTAGCCAACAAACAAGGTCAAGCGAACCCATATGCAAGGTATTTACCATGCATTACACAGAACTTTCCAGGCAAAACTCCATAAGGGAACAAGAAAAGGCTGAAGATTTAAAAGAGATTTTCAGATATGTGAAAAATAAGAAGAAATTCGATCATCAAGAACAAATAGAATTGAGTAAGAAAATTGGATGTCTCATAGATGCAGTGAACATCGTGGACGACGTACTAGTCTGGATGTGTGAAGATTTCGACCCATTCAAGTCTTTTCAAGGTGTAACTCATGAAAGGATAGTACCTAAGAGGCTAAGAAGTAAAGTCATCGAACTAATGCATGATGATGACAATAGAGCGATTCTAGGCGAATTCATCTACAACAATTCACCTACACCAGTTCGTCCACAACTACAATTCATCTATAATAGTTTACCTACATTTACATTTCTACTACTCCTGTTCATCTACTGATACAAATCATCTACAAACCAGTTTTTCTAGAAAGTATATGATAAAAAATCTTTAGAGAGAGAGAGAGAGAGAGAGAGAGAGAGAGAGAGAGAGAGAGAATATTAGCATTAAACAACTCATTGAAACTGAACTTCCATACTGTCCAAATTACCAATATGGTAATTTAGGACCGTATGGAAGTTCAGTTTCTTTGTTACGTCAAGGTTTATCTTTACTGCATCTAGATTGTCTTTACTTTTATTGTTTTAAAAATTCTAACCCTGTACAATGGCCTCTCCTCAGTATATCGAATCGGAAAGAGAAAATTAGTTCACTGGGATACATATTCTATAAAAACAGAGGAAATGGAGCCACAATATCACAAAATCAAGTACCGTGCTCGTCTGACAACAGTGGACGATGAAGTTGTTAATGCTGCATGAACATAATCACACAATAGATGCCGCGGAGATTGAAGCAAAGAAAACCGTTGTAAGAATTCGTCAAATGGCTAAATCTACACGTGACTCCTTCTTCGAAAAATCCAATTATCCTTGGGAGTCTTTGAACCAAATATTTAATATAGGAAATGAATACCAGTTAGAAACTAAGCAAAAACTTAACAAAACTATGATGTGTGAATAAAGATTTTTTGAAAAACTTATTACTAAACTTAATAGAAATGAAGGTAAGTAATAGGAATAAACAAAAACTTAGCAGAATTGAACCAGAACTCAGCAGAACATGAAAAGGTAATAAGAAATATAATCCAAATGAAAATTATTTTACTTATAAATGAATTAGATCTGTAGATCAACTGTGTTAGTTGAATTATATTTGTAGACGAATTGTTACAGATGAATTTTTTAATTGTAGGTGAATTGTTGTAGACGAATTGTTGTAGACGAATACATCGAACACCTATGAGAGCACACCCAGGAAAAGATGAGACAATTAGATTAATAAAAGGATCTTTCCATTGGAAAGGTATCTACAATGATGTTGGTAATTATGTGAAAAGTTGCAATACTCGTAACAGCCACAAAGGAAGAACAGATAACTAAGCACCTTTAGGAAGTATCCAATTCCACAAACTCCATTAGAAAGAGTAGCAATAGATCTCATCGCTGGCTTACTTTTCACGAGTAGAGGGAAAAAAAATATACTAGTGTGTATAGACACATTCACTAGATATACAGAGTTAATGCCATTAACGGGCAAAGGAGCTAAGTAATGTGCAGTCGCTCTCTTTGACAAAATATTTTATAGATATTCTGCTCCACGACTTATAATATCGGACAACTCACCAGTACAAGAAGTTTGTGATGCATTCAAGGTAGAGAAAGTAACAATACAACCGTATCACCCAACTAGTAATGGTTTAGTAGAAAGAAATAACAGAAAAGTTCTCGTTGCATTAAGGCGTACAGTAGGACAGGATCCTGAATGGGATATCAATTTACCTTTAGTCCAATTGTCAGTAAAAGCTAGAATCATTCCATTACACAAGTAACACCCTTAAAAGTTTTTATTGGATATGAACCATGATTACCATATGCATGGCTGAATTAGCCAATGCAGCCAGATTATTCTGAAGACATCATGAAGATAAGAATTGGGAATTTTAAGGTAATTCGTAAAAACTTACACAAGAATCTGGAAGAAGCCCATATCATGATGAACAAGCATCAAAAAGGATTAAAGCCAGTAGACTACATCAAGAAGGAAGTAAGAAGTGGAATTAATTATAAGACAGGCACTAAATTCACAGGACCATTCAAAGTCATAGACGTACAACAGACAAAGGTGAAAGTAAGAAGAATGAATAACCAAATACCTTCCACATATGCAAAATCATTAGAAGAAGAGGAATTTTGGATAAATAAAGACAAGGTTAAAAGAGCTAAGGAAGGCAAAGAACAAGAAATGATTGAATAATCAGAAGAAGAAATTTCAGAAGGAAAAACTAGGTATAACCTAAGGAATAGAAAAGTCACATTTCAGTAATAGTAATAAGAGCAAACCCATCAATCATTCTATTATTCCTTATATTTGATTTCTTTATTGCTAAGTTTAACTTCATTGGTTGACTTAGGAATAAAATTTTTTTTTGTATTGTTGCAATTCTTGCTTTAATTAGTTGGTTTTGTAGCAAAAACTCGGGGTTAAGTATGCTAACATCGGATTTACTTTTCTTTGACTGGAAGAGAAATGATTGGGAACAAGGAAATTTAAGTAAAATTCCGAAATGTAATAATTTCGGAAGGTTTATCAGTTATATTTTAATTTTCTAACCAAGCATGACGAAAATAGTTTAAGAGGGAATTTCCTACATAGAAGAATAATGAAGAGGGGTCAAGATAGATATTAAGTGATTTTAAGAAAAGGACATTTTTGTTTTTTACTATGAATTCAGACTTTATCGAAATAACTAGCACACTTTATTCACGTCTTAGAACAACTTTAATTGATGAAAACTTACTAATCATTACAGTAAATATAAAAAGATCTACAAGTACTAATTTTTTACTACTTTCTTTACTCAAGTTGCCAATCATATTTTAGTGCTGAATAATGAACATACAGAACATATTATACAAGAAGATGATTATAATCACATCAAAGAAGTCAAATTTCTTCAGGAAATTTCAAGGAGAACAAGGTCGATAAGGTAACCATCAAGATTACATCCCCCTTTGCATCATTAACCAAGAAGTGTCATGATTTTCGTCTTCATTAGAGGAAAAGGAAGAAAATTATTATCGAATTTCAAATACCAGAAATAGTAGAGCGCACCCACCTGATTAGATAGGACAGAGGGCTAAGTAAAGATTATGTAACTTGGAGAGCATATTCTATTTTACTATTTGAATTTTTAAGTCTGCAGTACATTTGAGTATTTTATTTCAACTAGATTGAAGAAATGTTAATATGTATAGTATTTCAAGTTATCTTAAGAAACCATGTATGTTATTCGTAGACATATTATTTGCCTTAGTTTAGATAGAAGCTGCCAGAGTCAGCTAGGTAGCTGGCCGAGATTATAATGGAAACGACTGTAATGGAAAAGTTAGTGAATATTATACGTAAATACACAAGAGAGACGCAGAATAACATTTTCAAGTCTGCTATGTCTAATAACTATAGCCTGACGCCAAATCTTAATGATGTGTGTACCACAAATGCTAGAAATACGAAATCAGTGTCTGAAAGGATCCATCAGTGAGGGTCATGAGGTCACGGAATGAAAGGGCTTTGATCACCCCTGAAAAACATATGAACTGCCTGACCGACGACTTCTTGGCTCTGAACCATACACGGCTATAAGTGATTACTGGAACAATAGAATAGGAATCAATACACATGTGAGTTTAATAAAGGAGACTATAGAAAAGTGAAACTCAGAAAAATTATACTAGACTTGGCCATAACCTGCATACTCAGACAGATCCATATAAAGGGAAGCTTTGCAAGCGAACAGCAGTGAGAAATAGATTATTGAGGGCGAGAGATAGACCGAGTAGTGATAGCGGGAAGTGTTTGTGGCACGGGCGCAATCAAAACCACGAACAGAAATGAGGTTCATATTTTGAAACTTAGAATTTTAGCGTACCTCCCTCAGATCAGTGACAGTCAAACTCAGTTTCCAACACCCAGAAGTAACCCAGGTGGAAATTATGACCTAATAAGGGGATACATAAAATTAAGGAACTAAACAACCTAGATTAAGCTCCTAAAGTGGTAATTCCTTCTTGTGCACATAATAACTGCTTAGGGAAGAATTAAGAATCTTGTAAAATTGTTCCAAGCTGAAACAAAAGAAGCCTCCCTGTACACGTCTACTTTAGTCCTGATCGCAAGAAGACAATTAAAAAAATATATATTATATTTAAAATATATATAACTATATATATACACACATTATATATATATATATATATATATATATATATATATATATATATATATATATATATTATATATAAATTTATATATATATATATATATATATATATATATATATATACTGTATATATATATATATATATATATATATATATATATATATATATATATATATATATATATATATATATATATATATATATATATATATATATATATAATCAACACAATCACGTGTGGAAAAGATATTAGTTTCTGACTCACATCAGGATCGAACCCAAGTCTTTTTTTTCAATTGAAAGGCAAAGGGCGCTGCCCACTAGGCCATTACAAGTCATAAAAGAAGTTGGAACCTGAGGGCAACTGCACCCAAGGAATTACCTGGGCAAGCTAACTGCTTGCATACCAGCACATTTTCTCCAACTTCCGACTCAGCAATGACCCAGTTGACAGCATTTCATTGAATTACCCTTCTGAGTGAATAAGATAGAAAATTATCAACACACATTCACGTGTGAAACAGAAATAAATTTCTGACTCACATCAGGATCGAACCCAGGTCTTATAATTGAAAGGCAAGGGCGCTGTCCACTAGTCCATACAAGTCATAAAAGAAGTTGGAACCTGAGGGCAACTGCAACCAAGGAATTGCCTGAGCAAGCTAACTGCTTGCATACCAGCGTGTTTTCCCCAACTTCCCGACTCAGCAATGACCCAGTTGACAGCATTTCATTCGAATTATCCCTTCTGAGTGAATAAGATAGAAATAATCAACACACAATCACATGTGGAACAGAAATAAATTTGACTCACATCAGGGTTGAACCCAAGTCTTTCAATTGAAAGGTAAGGGTGCTGCCTACTAGGCCATATAAGTCATAAAAGAAGTTGGAACCTGTGGGCAACTGCACCCAAGGAATTGCCTGGACCAGCTAACTGGGGATAATTCGAATGGAATGCTGTCAATTGAGTCATTGCTGAGTCGGGAAGTTGGGGAAAACACGCTAGTATGCAAGCAGTTAGCTTGGCCAGGTAGTTCCTGGGTGCAGTTGCCTTCAGGTTCCAACTTTTATGACTTTTACTGCCTAGTGGGCAGCGCCTCTTGCCTTTCAATTAAAAGACCTAGGTTCGATCCCTGATGTGAATCAGAAATTTATATTATATATATATATATATATATATATATATATATATATATATATATATATATATATATATATATATATATATATATATATATATATATATATAATTTTTTTTTCACATATTTTCATTCATCCCTCTTATCCAGCCAGATAATAAATCGAATTTCTGAACAAAAGTGCTTCTCAGTTAACTTGTAGGCTACTTTAGTGGCGGGAAGGAAGATGTTTGCCCAGAATTTGAACTTATGTAGGCCTGAGAAACAACCCCCCCTCACGCCACCTGACCTGAGGTAGCACAATGACACACCTCAGCTTTCCCCTTTGCCCCCATCACGTGATTTGCGGCCATGTTAGTCGTTAGCGCCAAGGGACGAAAAACAGGCTGTAGGTAGACTAGGAGCTTAACCTTTAAGAACCTAACCATAAGACCTATTTTCTTACACCCTATTTGCTGGAGGCAAACAACCCGGGAAGCATCTCGCCTCTGGAAAACAATGCTCGCACTCGGAACCCAACCAGCGACACATAAAGTCGTACTCCTCTTCAACCTTTTTCTCCTGGAGAGGCTAGAAGCATTGACGGCAAGTCCTGCATGTTGAGCACGAACATCCACAGGTCTTAGGGTCCTCACTACTATTCTGCTAAGTCGACCCAGCCTTGTGAACTCAAATCATCTTGAAAGTACTGCCATTTCCAATAAACGCAAGAATTCCCTGGTCCGCAGTCCGGGACACTAATCTGTTCCCCCTTTTCGTTGCGCAGAGGAGAGCCTGATCATTCAAGATGAATTTACCTTGTCATATGCAGACATTTTCTATGCATCGCCAATTTGCATTTTTCCATTATTTGTGTTTACTTCTGTATCATCAGCCTTGCAGATTACCTTCTTGATTGCTTCTTCTATAAATAAATTCAACTTAACGTAACTTAATACTCATTTCCCATGGCGACCTTCCGATCCCTGATTAGCTAATGGTAATATCTACCTTTCCCCTTTATTTTGCTACAGGTTGGTCTTCTCTGTTGGTCCATTAAGGCAGTAACTAAATAAAGACGCCCTTGCATTCCTCCAACGAGACCCAATCTGTAAAAGTGATGACCTAGAACCAGGATTCCTAGGACAATAGCAATAACTAGCATTGCTAACTGCTAAAACTAGGAACGAACGAACCAGGAATAAATCATTCATTTAATTTAATTAATTTCATTATTTCACAAAGGCACTGAGGCAACTGGAGCAAAGAGTATCAAGGTAAAGGTTATTATCATTACGTCTTGTAACATTAAGGATACATAGGGACAAACAGGAAAATGATATTATTTCTAAGAAAAGAGTAAAAACACATCAAGTTTCAGAGTTAGAATTCTTCATAAAACAGGCGAAAGCGCATAGGTTTTAAGTTAGCAAGACAGAGCGGCAGCCTGTGAACTTTACCCACCGCAAACTTTCGAGTATAAGGAGCAGCTAGCAGTGTTGTGTTGCCAGATGAATGAGCAGTATGAGTTAGGAAGTGCCTTGCTAGGGAGATTATCACATGTGTTAGCCACAAAACAGGTAGCTAGGAGTTTGTTCAAGAACAGTTATGGCACAGAAAGTGTATAATTTCTCTGTCTGTGATGTAGGAATTGAATTTACGATTGTTAAACCACGTGTAGCAATCCCTGGCATCCCGACGCCAAGCGAGTAGCAGTCTCTGTGTTCAGTTGCACATGCGCGAATCATTCACATTGTCTTCAACAATAAAAAAACATTCCAGGCATAGTCATTTAACAAAAAAACTTACATTCAATATTCAGTAACGTAAAGGCATTGATGATGTTTAAAGTTAAATAATTCACTTTTGCATTCAAAACCCCACCTTCAGCCAAGAAAGCAAGTGCTCGTTTGTCTGAGGATCCAAACCCGCGCTCACCACACACAACAACACAAAACCAGTAGCGATCAGCTGTTTGCCACCCACGCAACTCCGTCCCACATCTCTCGTTCACACAACGAAATTTCATCACTTTTCACCCTAAGATAAACCTCACGAAAAAGACTTGAATATCGATAATAATTTGCAACCCTTTACCCACCACATCACTTGTCATAATGGGAGCAAAGCCAGTAAAAATTATGTAAATACCAAAAGTTCATTAAAAAAAAACAAGTAACTTAGTGTAATTTTGCAAATGTAACTTATCTTAAGCACAAGATAGAGTAACTTCAATCATACCGAATATGTTCCATTACCATACACTCTCAGAGAGAGAGAGAGAGAGAGAGAGAGAGAGAGAGAGAGAGAGAGAGAGAGAGAGAGAGATTTTTTCTTTTCATCATAACAAAGGGGCATACTAACAATTAATCAATAAGTACTGGAAAATAAACCCACTACATCATAAGTGCCAAATATAATAAGAATATTCTTTTAATCTTACCCAACCATTGGTCTTTTAAGATCCTATTATATTATTTCTTTTACTCATTTGCACATAGTGCGCGAATTTGTATACGCACCAGTGTTCATTGAATTATCTCCCATCTCTTCTTCTTTTCCCTTAAGTGCTTCAGCTGTGGAGTGAATTCTCGTGTGTTTCATAGAACGTACGTACCGCCATTTTTAATAATATTTGTCAATTGTCGTGCACAAGTGGGTATTCATTATTCAAGACTTGCGTATGCTGCAAGTGCCAAATCACATATTGCATGCAAACCCCATAACCTCCCTTTCCTCATGTCAGGAAGCAACCACTAGTTCTTAGGGCTAGCCACCCACAAGTGCATGACCAACGGTTTCCCTTCCCACAGTGCCACTAATCTGAGGCACTGCCAACCAATTAAGCTACTGAAGCACTTAGCTTTCTTCTTTCCCTCTTACTTGTTACTTGCCTTCTGCCTCAGGCAGAGTGCCATTTCTTTCAGTGCAGTTTGGTTGCACTGTCCTTTTAAATTAGTCAACACTCCCTGAAGCACACTGGCCCTCTAGTGCCATCCAACCAAAGTAATCACACATAAACTACTGCACCTGTACCTGAAATACAGAGGGCCCACACCAGTGTATCCACCCATAAGGACCATGGTGCCTTCAGGATCACTCCCATTTCCTAAGTGTTTCCACCCATAAGGAATATTATACCTACAGGATCACTTCCATACCTACCAGTGTATCCGCCCATAAGGATCAAACGTCCTTCAGTGTCGCTCCATCAGCGTGACCTTCGCATGGCACACTCAACCACAGTGCCACCTTATTGAAAAGGTGCCACCCCACTGAATTGCCACCACATTACGGGACACTTCCCCACCGTCACAGACCATTTCCCCCTTAGTCCTCCTCATAAACCACAACCATGTCTCTAGAACAGCACCAAGCCTTCATGAACATGGGCAAGAAGAACAGAGGAATTATGAAACAGAACAACGACAGCACGAGTTAGCCCCCAAGGACAGCGAAGGCAGCTCTCAAGGCAAGCGAGCTGGCTCTCATAGAAAAGGAGCTCAAGCTGGAGAGAGCAAAGAAAGAAAGTGCTGAAGCTATAGTGATCCAACAACCCTCCAATCCCATACCTGCTGCATCAAATGCTCCACTCTCAAGCCTTAATTTTCTAGTCCCCAAGTGGACTGAGGAAGAGCTGGAAGCCCCGCTAGAAGAGGTTGAGGCGCTCTTTGACAACTACAACACCACTGATGCTGAGAGGGCCTTAGTGCTGACCAAACACATGGAAGGAAAAGCCAAAGCAGCCCTCCACTCGTTGGAGAAGAGTCAAAGAGGTGACATGACTGAAGTCCATAGGGTCATCACCAAAGCCTACGAGATAACCCCGGAGCAATGGAGACAATGGTTCCTAGGTCTTGCCAAGGAAGTCGCCTGGTCCTGGACTGAATGGGCCTGTCACAAGACCCAGTCTGGAATCCACTGGTTTGACTCCCTCTTATGCACGACCTTCGAGGACTTATTTAATGGGACCATGCGGGAAGATTTTTCCCATTGTGTGCCTGGGCCCCTTGCTGTATATCTCAGTGATAAGCAGCCCACCACACTTATGGAAGCCTGCTGCTTGGCCGATGCCTGGGAAATATTTAACCAGTCCCACAGCACACCTCAATGCCGCATAGTGCCTCCCGGGTACCTCTCAGGCTCGACTTGCCCAAGGAATGGCCTGCCAAACAAGCCCACTTGCACCAACTGCAAAAGGTTCAGCCATGCCGAAGCTGATTGCTGCTACAAGTTCAGCAACAACAATGGCAACAACAATAGGCAGCCTACCAACAACGACCAAACCTCCTCTCCTTCTACCTCTGCACAGCCTTCTCCATCAACCGTCACTGCAGAAAGATCAACCCATCCCAAGGGAACCTGCCGAGACTGTGGAACTCCAGGGCACTATTCTGCCGGATATCCTGGCTGCCAGAAGCATGTGTCCTATCCCAGGCACGTCAACCTGATTAGTGCCACATCCTCCATGGCTGTGCTGCCGGAGATGTCTCACCCTGAGCGGGTCTGGACACAATCCGTCTCAGTGGCACCTCTGGATGGCTCTAGCCTACCAGTGAGCCTGCCAGCCACAGTAGACACTGGCTCCGACATTAGCCTGATTGATCGGGCCCAAGTGCCAGCCAGTGCCACTGTGGATGAAAAGACCAGGTGGACGATCATCTGGGTAGAGGGCCACTCGAAGACCATTCCTACAGTCGAACTCAGGGTAACCACACCTTGGGGCACCCAATCTCACCGCCTTGGCGAGGCGAAAAACATCCGGCATGGAGTGGAGTTCCTGTTAGGATGAGACATTCTCTGAGGATGTCCGTCCCCCAAGCCACCCTATTGCCTCTCTACCTCCATCAGGGAGGCCACTCCAAACCAGCCTGACCGGGACACAGCCACCGTGACAGCCGTGCCACTGTCAGCCCAACCTTCCATTCACCAAGATGTGCAACGGAAAGACCATTCTTCAAACCACTACAGGCCCAGTCCTAAATCCTCACGAACGGATGGCCACCAAAAATCTCCTCCCTCACCACAAAGGGATATCACCCAGTACCACTGCAGGACCTGCAACGTAAGAATGCACTCTGAAAACTGGGCAAGGTGCCCTAGCAAGCTAGCCGCAGCATATACCACTGCCATAACAATTCCAAGAGGCTCTGCCCTCCACCCAAGACAAGAATCTCTGCCCCCTACTACTTCGGGTACACCGAGGGGTCTTGCACTCCTGGGTCCCTCGTCAGCCACGCCTGACTCCAATCCTCCGCCAGTGCCACTCGAGAGCACTGGGCAGTGCCAAGCTCCACCTATCTCGGACGGAACCCCTATACTAACCTTAATCCCCATGCCTGGCCCCAAGTTAGTGCCAGTGCCAGATCCAAAGCATGACCCGGATCCTCCTACAGGAGATCTTCCAAACCTCACAGAATTAGTCATTGCCCATTGTGAACCTCCGATCCCTGATGTTTTTTCTTCCCAATATCTTTAGTTTTGAGTAACTCAAAAAGAAAGATAGAGTTCTTAGAAGAACTAACCCAAAATGAAAAAATAGAAATAATGAATATAAGTGAAACCTGGTATTCCCAAGAGACTGGTAATGATGATCAGATAAAGGGTTTCCAAATTTATAGATCAGATAGAAAAAATAGGAATCAAGGGGGAACCGCGACATATGGGAGAGACGTCAGTCAAGGAAAAATCTGTGAGAAATATAGTAACACAGAATGTGAATTAATAGCTGTAGAATTTTAATCTGAAAAATTAGTGAACATTGTAATATACAGACCCCCTAATACTAAAGAGTTTGACATAATAATTGACAAATTGAATGATGTATATTGAAATCACAGACTGGACTATAGTCTTATCTGGAGACTTTAAATTTCCTTTCGTAGAATGGAAAGAACAAATAGGAGACTGTGGTGGTATTTATACATATAAAAAAGAGAGCAATAATAGCACAGAAGATAAGAGGCAATTTGAAAAGCTATTAAATATGCTACTAGAACATAACATTTAGCAAATAAATCACCTGCCAACAAGAAAGGATAATATTTTAGACCTAGTATTTGTGAACAAGATGAACTATGTTAAAGAAATAATAGTGTATAATACGAGTATTTCAGACCATAATGTTATAGAATTAACAGTCTGTTCCAAAACACATGAAAACAGAGATAAACAAGAGACGAAAAATGGGAAGGATATGGAAAATACAATTTCTATAGTAAGAATATAAATTGGTCAGAAAAAAATGAAGAATTAAACAAAGACTGGGAAAACATATTCGTAAGTGATAATATACAGGAAATGTACAGATATATTATATAAAATATTAGAGGAAATAGTGGGAAAAATATATACCGAAGAAGAAAAGTAAACATCAGTCACGCATACCAAGAGACAGAAGGAGCTTGTTCCAGAAAATCAGAAAGTGGAAAAAAGGTCTTGCAAAAGAAAAGAATGCATGGAAAGTGATGGAACTAAAAAGTAAGATAGAAAATGCAGAACAAAAGATTATACAATCAAAAGAAAATGAAAAGTGGACTTAGAAGAAAAGACCCTAAAAAGTATCAAGCAAAACCCCAAAATATATTACTCATATGTGAAAAAGATGAATAAAAGAAGAGTAGAAATAGGCCCTCTAAGAATTGAAGGGTGATTAACAAATGAAAAAAAAGGAAATATGCAACATATTAGCAGAAAGATATAAGAGAGAATTTACACTTAGAATTGATAATGAAGATAGTGATACAGAAATTAGAAATGAAAATAGTGAATATTTATCGAACATAGATATTAATGAAGCCGGTATTGTGCAGGCTATTAATGAAATTAAAAATGGATCAGCAGTTGGATCAGACGGCATCCCTGCTAATTTGTTAAAGAAAGTAGTTCATTCTATCACAAAGCCGCTCACGATATTATTAAGATAAAGTGTAGATACAGCCAAGATTTATGATGAACATAAATTAGCATATATTACCCATATTTTCAAAAGTGGATCAAGACTAGAGGCAAGTAATCATAAGGCCTGTGAGTCTAACATCACATATTATGAAAGTGTATGAAAGGATAATGAAAAAAAATATAATGAAACATTTAATGAAAAATAGTTTGTTTAATATAGGACAACATGGTTTTGTGCCCAGAAAAGTACACAAACCCAACTGTTAGTCCACCATGAAAACATATAAAAATATGATAAAGGAAAAGATACAGTTGTGGTTTACCTAGACTTTGCAAAAAGCTTTTGACAAGGTAGACCATAATATATTAGCAAAAAAATTAGAAAACATAATATTGTGGACAAAGTAGGAAGATGGATAAAAGAATTTTTGCATAACAGAAAACAGATAGCGATTGCAAATGATGAGAAATCGGTTGAAGCTAAGGTAATATCCGGTGTGCCACAAGGTATGGTGTTAGCTGCATTGCTGTTTGTGCTTATGATTGCAGACAGAGCAGTAATGTTAAGGACTTGGTAGTGAGAAGTTTCGCTGATGACACAAGAATAAGTAGAGAAATTACTTGTGATGAAGATAGGAACTCGCTACAAAGAGACCTAAACAAAATATATGAATGGGCAGAGGTAAATAGGATGGTATTTAACTCTGATAAATTTTAATCAATAAACTATGGTGATAAAGAAGGAATGCTATATGCATATAAGGGACCTAATAATGAGACAATCACAAATAAGGAAGCAGTTAAAGACCTTGGTGTGATGCTGAATAGGAATATGCTATGCAATGATCAAATAGCAATACTGTTGGCAAAATGCAAAGCAAAAATGGGAATGTTGTTCTGGCACTTCAAAACAAGAAAAGCCAAACACATGATTATGCTTTATAAAACATATGTACGTAGTCCACTTGAATATTGCAATATGACATGGTATCCACACTACCAAAAGGATATTGCACAAATAGAGAGTGTTCAAAGGTCCTATACAGCTAGAATAGAAGTTAAGGACCTAGACTACTGGTAAAGACTACAATTCTTAAAATTATAAAGTCTTGAAAGGAGAAGAGAACGCTACATGATAATACAGGCATGGAGACAGATAGAAGGAATTACCGAAAACATCATGGAGCCTAAAACATCAGAAAGAGCAAGCAGAGGTAGATTAATAGTGCCCAAAACTATACCAGGAAGACTAAGGAAAGCACACAGGACATTAATCCACTACGCACCAGCATCAGTAATGCAGCGATTATTCAATGCATTACCAGCTCATCTGAGGAACACATCAGGAGTGAGCGCAGATGTGTTTAACCCTCTCGCCCTCAAAGCATGTACCTGTACGTGTAGCAAAACTCAGCCATTAACCCCCAACCACGTATGCGTACGTGTTCTATAGTTATGCATGAGTAACTAGCCATTACACAAATTATATTTGAGAGAGAGAGTTTCGTAAGTTAATAAGTTTTGTGAGAGAGAGAGAGAGAGAGAGAGAGAGAGAGCGTAATTGTTGACGAGTCATTCGGCTGTTAGGGTGTTGGTCATTTGTTTGGGTGTGACTGCGTGTCCGTTTGTCTTCGCCTGAGTGTTGTGTAACCGGGGGTCAGTCTTTAGTCAGAGCTAGTGCCAGTCAGTGGTTTCGTGTTGGACAGTTTTTTGTATGTTTTTCCGAGAGTTGTTAGTTTTTCTTGTTGGTGTGCTATTTTATTGTGTGTATATGGTTCTATTTCCTTTTTTTTTTATATTTCCGTGTTGTGTTTATGATTGTTTGCTATTGTGGTTATTACGACAGCCTCATCTACCTCCCAGCAGCCGAGCCTCGTCTTGAGGCTGAAGTGCAAGGTAAGTGTGTATGTTTTTTATTTTTGTGTTTTTGGGGTTTTTGTGTAAGCCCGCCACAATTTCAAATTGAGTAACAGGTGGATGTGGTTACAAATTTTTTTCTCCAATTTTTCTTGTAATTACCAATGTTTTTATATAATTGTAAAGCTAAAGATTTGGGCTTTACAACAAAAATATATTCAAATGTGTTTGTGCAGTATCTTACTTACTACAGTCAATTATTTTACGTTTATTCGCATTTTATTTTTTTTTTTATCTTCCCTCTCAATGCAAGGGCATTTAGACATCTCACAGGCCATTTTTTATGCTCACCTAGTAATTTACAATATTTTACTTTCACAATGACAGCAAAATCACCTGTATTACTGGAAAAATAACCGTGTGGTAAGGATTTGAAAAACATTTCAACATAGCGTGTTTTCAGCCACGCCTGCGGCTAAACTTGACTTTTCATATGCGTACGCTTGACAATATTTGTCTCCACTTTATTTTCTCGTAATTACCAAAGTTTTTATACTATTGTAAAGCTAAATACTTGGGCTTTACAACAAAATTATATTCAGATGTGTTTGTGCACCATCTTACTTACTACAGTCAATTATTTTACGTTTATTTGCTTTTTTTTTTTTTTTTTTTATCTTCCCTCTCAATGCAAGGCCATTTAGACATCTCACAGTCCATTTTTGATGCTCACCCAGTAATTTATAATCATGTACCTTCACAATGACAGCAATATCACCCAAATTACTCGTAAAATAACCGTATGGTAAGGATTTGAAAAAAATTTCTACATTGCGTGTTTTCGGCCAAGCCAGCGGCTAAACATGACTTTTCATATATGTGCGCTTGACAATTTTTTTCTCCACTTTATTTTCTCGTAATTTCCAAAGTTTTTATACTATTTTAAAGCTAATGACTTGAGCTTTACAACAAAATTATATTCAAATGTGTTTGTGCAACATCTTACTTACTACAGTCAATTATTTTTTGTTTATTCGCTTTTTTTCTTTTTTTTATCTTCCCTCTCAATGCAAGGGCATTTAAACATCTCATAGTCCAATTTTGATGCTTACCCAGTCATTAACAATCATTTAGCTTCCCAATGACAGCAAAGTCACCCAAATTACTCGAAAAATAAGCGGATGGTGAGGATTTGAAAAAAACTTTTGCGATTGCTGGTTGACACTACTCCCGCTAAAGAAAATTTTGCTTTCGATAATTTTACTTATCCCATATTTTTCTGTTTCATTCCATCTAAATACAAAGTTATATATACCGTTTTGTAGCTAAATAATTGCTCTATACAATGGTAAAATATGAAATTCCTCTGTTGTGTAGCCTTGGTGTAATATCTCAATATATACGATAAAAGAAAAAAATTTCGTTATCGGCAAAGTTCACCAAATGATAAAGGCTATTTACACAGATTTTTTTTATTTTTTATGCCTGCATCGTAAAATTCAGTCACTTTCAAAATAACGCGACCAACCTGACCTCTTTCTGACGAAAATTAAGTCCGCCACCGCGATTTGAAAAAAAATATTACAAAATGCGTTTGCAATCCAAAATAGTCCGGGGGTAAGGCTTCCCAAATTGCCATATACGGCGGGGGTGAGAGGGTTAAAAACAAGCTCGACAAATATCTAAATGCATCCCAGACCCTCCAAGATTGGAAGATGCAAAATATACCGGAAGATGCATTAGCAATTCTCTGGTAGACATCAAAGGTGCCTCACACTGAGGGACCTGGGGCAACCAAAACGAACTGTAAGGTCTGTAAGGTCACTGCCGAGGATGACCCTCTAGCGAACCTGGATGTTACACCTTCTCTGGTCAACCAGGAACTGTCCGGCTGGGGCTCAGACACTGGCGCTACTCTTACGACAGTTGTCGCAACAACTGAAGCAGGGAACCAGCCCGTAGCTACTAGGGCTACCCCCAATCCTGCTCCTGACAGCACTTCTTTCCCAAGAGTCGGTGCCCTCGTCATCTCCTAGGAATGGCGTAGCCAGACCTTGGAGACCCTTGAAGAAGAAGAAGAGTGGGCAGAAGAGATCCAATTAACTAATCAGAGCCACCAGCTCTCCTTGGCACTCGTGTCCCATTGGCACACAGTGCCGCTTCCACCTCAGAGTGATCCTGGCACTTACCCAGAGAAGGTAGCCTGTTTGATCTCTGTCCAAGTAGACTAACCCCTAACACCCTAGGCATTTTTTAATACTAACCTTGTGACTAGCATCATCCCAAACTATCCAGTACTCAAGCTGGTACACCCCTGGTCACTTACCACAATTAACCCTTCAGGTTACTCATGTTCACATTTATTGCGTGTATTATTCGTAAAGCATTGCGTAACCCATAATTAATTACATTTAGTTAAATTAGTGTCATTTAATTTACTGCCAGAGCAGTAGGATAATAGCCTATGTCAAAGATTTACCATGTGCCCATTGCCAAGGAGTAGAGTTTCCCTGTCATCAGAGACAACCAGTAGAAGCTGTATATACCATGTGTAGGTTAGGCTCTGCTGTAGTAAGTTAGCAACACAAGTACCCCTCTTAGCAGTTAGGTAGGTCCATTTAGCTACTGTAGTGCAAAAGCACAATTCATGTAGGGATGCTAGCTGACTAGGCGGGACGAATAAACTTAGTCAAGACCTTCATGCCCAAAAGGATGTGAATGCCTTCTCAAAGGGGGGACCTTTCACATATTTTCATTAATTCCTCTTAGCCAGCCAGATAATAGATCGAATTTCTGAACAAACGCATTTCTCAGTTAACTTGTAGGCTACTTTAGTGGCGGGAAGGAAGATGTTTGCCCAGAATTTGAACTCATGTAGGCCTGAGAATCCCCCGCCCCCCGCCAAGCCACCTGACCTGGGGTAGCACAATGACACACCTCAGCTTTCCTCCCTTTGCCCCCATCATGTGATTTGTAGCTGCAGTTAGTCCACTAGCGCCAAGGGACGAAAACAGGCTGTAGGTAGACTAGGAGCTTAACCTTTAAGTACCTAACCATAAGAATTATTTTCCTACACCCTTTTTGCTGACTGTGTGACTAATTTGCAGGATGACTGACCTCCACTGACAGAAGCAAACAATCTGGGAAGAGTCTCGCCTCTGGAAAACAATACTTGCACTTGGAACTCAACCAGCGACACATAAAGTCGCACTCCTCTTCAACCTTTCTCTCCTGGAGAGGCTAAGAAGCATCGGACGGTAAGTCCTGCAAGTTGAGTGCGAACATCCACAGGCCTAAGAATCCTTGCTACTGTTCTGCTCAGTTGACACAGTCTTGTAAACTCATATAATCTTAAAAGTACTGCCATTTTCAATAAATACAAGAATTTCCTGGTCTGCAGTCCGGGACACATATCTGTTCCCCCTTTTTGTCTTACAGAAGAGAGCCTTATCATTCAAGATGAATTTACCTTGTCATATGCATTACCAATTTGCATTTTTCCATTATTTGTGTTTACTTGCTGTATCATCAGCCTTGCAGATTACCTTCTTGATTGCTTCTTCAGTAAATAAATTCAATTTAATGTAACTTGATACTCATTTCCCATGGCGACCTTCCAATCCCTGATTAACTAATGTAATATCAAGGAAAGTAATCCATTTTCCCCTTCATTTTGTTACAGGTTGGTTTTCTCTGTTGGTCCATTAAGGCAGTAACTAAATAAAGACCCCCATGCATTCCTCCAACGAGACCAAACATGTAAATATATATATATATATATATATATATATATATATATATATATATATATATATATATATATATATATATATATATATATATATATATATATATATATATATATATACATATATATATATATATATATATATATATATATATATATATATATATATTGTTGGATATACATTCCTCCCCTCCCTGTAGCTTTGATTCGGTCAATCAATTTTGAATTAATCTGTCTTTCGAATCGGGCGTCTCAGGGAAAACCGCGCTTATTTGAACCCGTCAACAGCCGTTAGTTAGGCGTCGGGACTTCCCTACCTATCCCCAACATTGTGTGATCCAGAAGAACAATACCAAAACCCCCTTTACCCCCTTTCCACCCATCACGCGATGGGGGAGACATGTAGAGATTGGGAAGGGCAGATGGGCATTTAGGGCTGGGGAACAGGTAGTCTTCTATTCTATAGGCATATAATGATAAATGTGCTTTTCTCATACCCTCATTGCTGGACTTTCGACATGCTTGCAGGTACAGCCCCCCCCCCCCCTACTCCCCGCGCCCGACACCGAATGCGACCTGCTTTTCAAAAGCAGGGGAGAGATTTGCTCCTGACCTCATCTGCAGCGGACGCATTGTGGTTCTTCCATCTTTGCTGGACGGACTGTCCTCAAACAAGGGACCTGGATTGGTTGTAGGCGCCCATAACAGTCATAAAAGGTTCGTATGTTTGCATATCAGTCAAATAGCCAGCCCTGTCCCTTGTACTTAACTCCTTAATTTCCATTTCTTTTAAACTTTTAACCTCTTCCTCCACGAAACAATCTTCCCTTTGTCAGAATCTTGCCTGTATCCCCTGCCTGGCCATTTACGCACTTTGAATTCGAGTAAAGATCCCGAAATAACAATCATTTATCCCTCCACCAGTGCAGTCTAAGGGCTATTTAAGTTATTTAAGTTAAGTGGTAATAGCGTAAGTTAACTTTGGGCGCGTATAATTACGTGTTCATTGTTAACGCACACGCTACTCTGATTCTCAGATCATATTTACGTGCTTTCATCAAAAGCACCTTCTAGGCTACGTTATGTGTTGTATTTAAGAACGTATCTCGGGTAATCTTTTGTAGGGAGATTCCATTTCCCTTAGTTTGAGCAGGGCTAATTCAGAACCTCTTTTCAGGAGAGACACGTGGTACGATCAAAATCCCATGCTTCCATACCCCGCCTGCCACCACAATTCCTGGTCGTAGTTCAGAGAAGTTTCCGTTGTGGCCAACTGTTCTTATGAAGTATTCCTCCATCCTGGAACACCATCATATGCATTACTATTTCACATAATCAGGGCAGACTGAATGTGATTGTTATCACTGAACTGATTATTGCAGATTGGCCCCATTTTTTATCCACTTGCTTGTTGCCAATTCATTTCATTACTGTTACTGTGTCCTATTTTGAATCTGCCCCTCAGTGATGGTGTATTGTGTCTAAATGTTGATTTGCTAATGTTGATTTGCTAAGTTTCTATAAATAAATCACTGTAAATTGGCAAAAGAATTCTAAATTCCAATATGGTGACCTTCCACCTTAAATTATAACTCCAGGAAAATTCTGAGGTAAGTCTTCAATTAAATCCCCTTTTGTTTACAAACTGGACTCCTTTGGTTTCCTTGGCAGCATCAATTATAATTTTGTGTAAATTCTTATCAACCAAGTGTCCAGTCTGTAACTATATATATATATATATATATATATATATATATATATATATATATATATATATATATATATATATATATATATATATATATATATATATATATATATATATTGTGAGGTTAAGTGCTTGTATTTCTGATGGGACAATCATTTGCCGATTGGTCTCTTGGTGGAGTTGTTGCCACCTTATCTGTAAGTTCTTTCTTTGTGAGCAAGTTGACAACTGTCTCGTTTTTTCTCTGATAGCGGCAGTCTGGTTCGTAGCAGCAACGAAGTCAGTATCTCGGCAGCAGAGCAAAGTCAAGTTTGGATTAAAAAAAGGTATTCTACCTGTTGGCTTCGACAGGAGGTGAAGGATCTCCTTGAAGAAAAGAGTGACTTCATCCCTGATGGCAGCTGAGGGTATTTTGATGAATGACCGTGGTCATCTAATGTGGGGATTGGTTTCCGTTCGGCAGCATATGGCTGCCTCGATGACTCGGCCATGGTCATCTGGTGTGTGGATTTGTTCCTGTTTGGCAGCCAGTGGCTGTCTTGGTGGCATGACGAGTTCGTCTGTTTGGCTTCGTCCTTGTAGACAGTTGTCTCTGCCTTGACAACTCTTCTGAGGTTGTCTGTTTCTGTGGTTAGCCCGATTTGGGACGTTGTATATGTTTGAGACAAAGCTCTCTTAATTATGTGATTGTTTTTGGTAGTTAAATTTTTGGACGAGTTTTGGATATTATTGTTAAAGTCACTTTTGTTTAAATGTTTTAATGGCTGTAATGTAATTATTGAAGAATGCTGCTCATGTATTTATTATGCCGTTTATGTATCAGTATTATGCTGCTTGTATTATTGTTGCTTTTGTTTTGTTTTGCTGCCTGAGTTTATTTATGCTGCTTAAGTGTTTTTTTTTTATTTGAGGTTTAATTACTTGGATTGTATATTGTACTGACTCAATTTTGTTTAATTTGCTATTTAATTTGCTCTTTGATAATGTTGATTGAATTGTTCATTTAAGTGTTACCTCATTGAACCTGACTCACTTGTATATTATGTGTATAACTTTATTATAATAAACTAGTTTAAGGTCACTTTTTCGTTTTGTTCAGCTCCTTCCTCCTTTCTACCTCAATTTCTGCCAGTTATTCCAGTCCCATATGCTTTTTTTGTATTTAAGAACCTGCTGAACCAACTTCCGGTTCATAACAATATATATAAATATATATATAGTTATATATATAGGTATATATATATATATATATATATATATATATATATATATATATATATATATATATAGCTGAAATTTTTATCACACCGTGATTTATATACAATCATGAAGCTACAAATGTCGTTTTAATATCAAATTCACGCTGAAAGTATCTCCGATGGAGAATTATCACGAAGGGGGAATTTATATAAAGGATAAATGAACAGGTACCACTGGGACGAACCCATGACATGGACCCATTCAACGACTCCAGTGGGCGTTACCACCGCGCCATCAAGAGAGGTATAAATCATTACCGAGTCTGCTGTACTGTTTTTTCCCGTCGTGACTACAGGAAATTGTGATTAACCTCGGCAATGACCCACCTCCCGCCATGATAGTTCGTTAATGATCTACGTTTGGAACACGCAGCTCTTATTATGAAATTTTTTATCACACCGTGATTTATATACAATCATGAAGCTACAAATAAGTTTTAATATCAAATTCACGCTACCTCGAGAGTATCTCCGATGGAGAATTATCACCGAAGGAATTTATATAAGTGATAAATGAACAGGTACCACTGGGACGCGAACCCTGACATGGACCCATTCAACGACTCCAGTGGGCGTTACCACCGCGCCATCAAAGAGAGGTATAAATCATTACCGAGTCTGCTGTACTGTTTTTCCGTCGTGAGCGGGAAATTGTACTTAACCTCTGCAATGACCCACCTCCGCCATGATAGTTCGTTGGTACGTTTGGAACACGCAGCTCTTATTATGAAATTTTTATCACACCGTGATTTATATACAATCATGAAGCTACAAATGTCGTTTAATATCAAATTCACGCTACCTCGAGTATCTCTGATGGAAATTATCACCGAAGGGGAATTTATATAAGTGATAAATGAACAGGTACCACTGGGACGCGAACCCTTGACATGGACCCATTCAACGACTCAGTGGGCGTTACCACCGCGCCATCAAGAGGCATAAATCATTACGAGTCTGCTGTACTGTTTTCCCGTCGTACGGAAATTATTTTCCTTTGACCCACCTCCGCCATGATAGTTCGTTGGTACGTTTGGAACACGCAGCTCTTATTATGAAATTTTTATCAACCGTGATTTATATACAATCATGAAAGCTACAAATGTCGTTTAATATCAAATTTCGCTACCTCGAGTATCTCCGATGGAGAATTATCACCGAAGGAATTTATATAAGTGATAAATGAACAGGTACCAAACGCGAACCCTTGACATGGACCCATTCAACGACTCCAGTGGGCGTTACCACCGCGCCATCAAGAGGTATAAATCATTACCGAGTCTGCTGTACTGTTTTTTCCCGTCGTGATTACGGGAAATTGTACTTAGCCTCGGCAATGACCCACCTCCGCCATGATAGTAAAGGGTTGAAATACAAATGCGTTTTGGAACACACCTAACGAACTATCAAACAGGTGGTCATTGCCGAACTAAGTACAATTGCCCGCTCGACGGAAAAAACAGCAGCAACTCGGTAATGATTTATACTTTCTCTTGATATCGGTGGTAACGTCCACTGGAGTCGTTGAATGGGTCCATGTCGGCGGGTTCAACTTGTCCCAGTGGTACCTGTTCATTTATCACTTATATAAATTCTTGGTGATAATTTTCCATTAGATACTCGAGGTATTATAAAATTTATTAAATTTTTTGTATATATGATTGTAATTTATAAATCACGGTGTGATAAAAATTTCATAATAAAGCTGCGTGTTCCAAACGTACCAACGAACTATCATGGCGGCGGATTATACCATTGCCGAGGATAAAATTTCCCGCTCACGACGGAAAAAAGTTGTACAGCAGACTCGGTAATGAAATACCTGGCTTGATGGCGCCGTGGTAACGCCCACTGAGATGTTGAATGGGTCCATGACGCAATTGTGCCTGACTGTAAGTTCATTTATCACTTATATAAGCGCTCGTGATAATTTCATCCAGATCTGAGCATTTTCAATCCTTTTCTTGATATTAAAACATTTATAATAAGCTATGCCTTGATATATCACGGTGTGATAAAAATTTCAGAAGATGAACCCTATTCAAAGAAACAAGGGGCCATTGGCGGAGGTGGGTCAGTGACGAAAAAAAAACAATGTGGTGCTCATTTGAAAGAACAGAGAAAAAAACAAATAGAGATGCAATGATTTAATCTGTTGATTTCACAACATGCTGAAAATGCAGGTAATGGGCAAAGACAAATGTGGAGGGTTAAAGGCCCCAGTGGGTAAAATTCATTTATCACTTATATAAATTCCTTCGGGTGATAATTCTCCATCAGAGATACTGAGGTAGTGAATTTGATATTAAACAACATTTGTAGCTTCATGATTGTATATAAATCACGTGTGATAAAAAATTTCATAATAAGAGCTGCGTGGTTCCAAACGTACCAACGAACTCATCATGGCGGAGGTGGGTCATTGCCGAGCTTGTTACTTCCCGCTCACGACGGAAAAACAGTACAGCAGACTCGGTAATGATTTTATACCTCTTGATAGCGCAGTGGTAACGCTCCACTGGAGTCGCTTGAATGGGTCCATGTCAAGGGTTCGCGTCCCAGTGGTACCTGTTCATTTATCACTTATATAAATTCCCTTCGGTGATAATTCTCCATCGGAGATACTTTAGGTAGCGTGAATTTGATATTAAACGACATTTGTAGCTTCATGATTATATATATATATATATATATATATATATATATATATATATATATATATATATATATATATATATATATATATATATATATATATATATATATATATATATATATATATATATATATATATATATATATATATATATATATATATATATATATATATATATATATATATATATATATATATATATATATATATATATATATATATATATATATATATATACATATATATATATATATATATATATATATATATATATATATATATATATATATATATATATATATATATATATATATATATATATATCAGATTTCAGTGAATTCAATGGCTATTTGGTTGTTGATCAACTTTTTATTAGTTTGACAATATTTTCTAAATATTGTACGTTCTCCAAATTGTAGTTGATGGATAAAGAAATGAAGATTAACTCTTTGTTCCTTTTACTGGGAACACAACACCACAGCTGTTCCGTCACTTGTCGGGACCTCTTCAAAGTGTACTAGATTTTCTGTGCGTACTCGTGGTTTATTCCATGGTGCGGACGGAGTTTTAGCGTCCAGAAACATTAACAATAAATACATTTAAATACAATACACTGAAATTAATTTCCAAAAATGATTTTAACTGAATTTAAGTTGTACAAAAATAACACATTACAAAAAGATTTACAATAACCAAAAATTTTTAGATGAACTCTAATGGAAACGAAAACCACGAGTGCTGGTTGTTTGGCAACAAAGGAGAATTTTCATAGGGGTGCGGGGATACGGATTACGGGGAAAGGATGATGGGTAGGGGACAGAGTTGGGGAGGATTGAGAGAGAGAGAGAGAGAGAGAGAGAGAGAGAGAGAGAGAGAGAGAGAGACGTGATTCAAGAAATGTTGTTGCCATTATTTGAGTTGTTTGCTCTTCCAGTGCTGGATGATATTGACCGCCTACAAGATGGGAACGATCTTTTTGCTTCCAGTTGATGGTTCAGGGTTGGTCTATATAATAACATGCAGACCGATTCTGCTGTGATTAGTCGGTGGAGATTTTGCTCCGTATAGATGATGTTGGTATTCTCCACTAGTTCCTGAGTCATCGGTTTTCGATTGTGATGATCGGTGTAGTGTTGGTGGATGGCTCCGTAATTACGATGGGCTTGTAGACGTCTTTTTAACCTTGTAGAAGTATGTCCAACGTACGTGCTTTTGGAGGACTGGCCCATCCTCTCAGGGCAAGTTAAATGTAAACGATGTTGGCACTGTCTTCTTTGTTTTTGTTCTGGTTGGTGTTGTTCCTCATTACGAGGGAAGCGGACAAATTAGGTTTGCAATAGACGCGAACTTGGGCCCGTTCGAAGGGGGCATTGGGAGTTATCCCTCTGCTGATTATGCTGGAGATCTCCTTCTTCTCTTCTTCAAATTTTTCGCTATATTCAGTCCGGTGGTAAATTATGAGTTTTTTTTTTTTTTTTTGTCAAAGTCAAAACAATAGGGTCTTTTCAACTCAGGCGGTGGGAACGGAACTAATACTGTGATGTCACAAGAGTTACACTTCCGAGCTTACCTATTGAATTAGCTAAGAAACTTTTGTTTTTATACATTTCATCCATTGTATGGTATGTTTTACTAAATTTTTTAAATAGGTTACATGCATGATTTTTCTCTAATACCCATTCTCTCATATAGTCACCAAGCCTTGTTTTATTTTCACATAAAAATAGAGCAGTTCAACACACAGCTGCTACAGCTTTCTGTATGTTTATTCTTTAGTTATTCATTTGCGTACCTATACTGGTTTGGCGTATTCTCTTCAAGTCCATTTTTATAACATGACAACTTGGTTTTAACTCTATCTCTCTCTCTCTCTCTCTCTCTCTCTCTCTCTCTCTCTCTCTCTCTCTCTCTCTCTCTCTCTCTCTCAGGTAATATTATTATCAAGATTATAAATAATTGTTAACAAACGTATTTGATTCTGTCACTGTTTTCACATCTCATTTTGAAAAACAAACTTTTCTTTTTATTTATGGCAAAGGTTAGAATGATAGGTTAATTATATTTTCCAAATATTATTATGAGTCGTAATTGTGATAAAATAAATACATAGAAAATAAGGATATAGCACAGTGTAAAAAAAAAAGGCAGTTGCATTTGCACGACTTGACCACAAAAGAGAAAGCAATATTTAAAGTATGAGAATTATATCATATAGCATGTAAGGAGTCAAAGGAATAAATGATGAAGAATATGATACAGAGAACACATTTCAAGCAAGTTTCTCATCACCACTCGATTTCACATAAATATACAGTACATCCGAACACATGAGTTTACATATGACACATACTGTATACATAAAAGTAATAATTACACATGTATCAAACGATTATATTTTCGGGAAAAAGTAAAAAAGGTATTTGCATTTATTTTTTATAAGAAAAATATATATAATATATAGTCCTTTAGGGATTAAAATGATCAAACAAACAACAAATAACTCAGGATAGAACAATTTTTGTATGGCATAGGGGAAACAAATTCTTTCAAGAAATTTTTTTTTCTTAGTTAACATCCGCTTAGTGCTACTCTTTTTTTAGTATGATAATTTTTTTTTTTATTTAAACGACAGATTTTAAAGGAAATACTAATTTTAACAAAGTAAAGCACAATTTCATCGGGCAAGGATAGTTTATCAGATTTTTTAGCTGCGAAACCAAGTTCATAGGCAGTCTTTGCCATCCTGTAGTGTCTCTCCATTTATGGCTTTGAAAAATCTCCTCATATAAGTAGTTAGGAATAGAGGAGTTCAGATGGAAAGTACAAATTCCCTTGGCTGATACTCTAATCCATGTATTGCTATTAGTAGTTGTGTCATCTTTTGTTCCTAGATATGGGTATTTGGTGTTGATTTTTCTTGCCATATATCCCCAACTTATCTTAAAGATTCGTCTTCAATCTTATCACCTACATCTGACAGTAGGTTATCAAAATTAGGGCACATATCATCAAATAGAGTTGCTGCATCATCATCATTGTTATCATGAAATTCAATATCACTGAATAGCATAGACATTAAACATAATCCGAGTGCAAGATTGGAGTCATTTGATAGTCCTGTTGCGCTTGATGCAGTGCGCCAATTGTGAGGGAATCTATCACATGATGTACGTGGATTAGGCCTACCTGAAATACTACCACTTGAAACACATTCCGTATTCTCTACAATCCTACTAGAATTACTCTTTTCACTCATCAGAGAGACAATCTTGCCAAGCAAATATTTCCTGGGTCTATACTTGATTTGGACGGGATTCGGGTGATCTTGACTCCCTGCCACTTGTCGGATGCAGCCAAAAAAATGTGCAATACAATCCTGATTGAGCCGTCTTGTTATTATGTATTCTACCTTGAACATCTCAAACAGCCCTTTTAATGCTTCGCAGGATAATATTATTCCTTTTTAGAATGGGTAAAGACTTCTTTTTCATTTTTCACTTCCTTTGTTTTCATAATTTCACCCATCCTATCAAGTATTCCAGTTTGTGCATCAATTTTATCTCCAAATGCATTAAGTGATTCGACATCTTATTTTCCTTGACATCGAACCAATCATTAAAGAGTAAAAAAAGGCTGAAGTATGTGCCCAGTCATCACCTCCTAACTTACCACTCTCACCTAAATAACTAACTGAAGCAGCACAAGGTTTTCATAAAAGTCTACCTGCTAGCCACACGCCCTGTCTGAGATCCTGCATTAAGATTCATTCTGAGATCTTACGAGCTATTTTAAGTTCATCTTCAGTTTTCCTTATTATTTCTTGATATATCGTGCTTATACATACTTCCAAGTGGCTAAAACAAATCCTGAGTCAATTAAATGGTTTCCTAATAACTTAGCATATGAGGCGGCAGTCTGACCGCATGGAACTACGATGACATATCACAAGGGGCGGGGCTAGGTTTAAGCTCCACCACGTGAACGGACCCTGTTATATTGTCTCTGGTTTTTATCATCGTCACCTGTTGTTTTGGTTTCACGGTTGTAGAATTGTTCAGTTTTCCTTATTACATCTTGTATTAGTTTATCATGAAATCCGCTGTAGGTCAGGAGCTCCTGGACTCGCTCGATTTCCAGGTGAGTCTCCCGCCACATGGCGCAGTGGGTTATAGCTCTCTTGATATAGGCATCAACCACCGGCCGTTTGTAGGCTAATGGGCACTCCCCCACGTGCAATGAGACACCGCCCAGCATTTTTTTTTTATTTAATCCAATGAGGCTTATTTACAAAAAACATCGCAATTTTCATTTACACAATTTTTACAGTAATATTTGGTATATACATAATTCGAGTTTAACTCGAGTTTAAAACACTTCTTCCATAAATCTATCTGTTACAATCGATTTTAGTTTGTCACCATAAATGGATTTTAGGAGCCATCCACAATAATTGATTTTACCTTTGAGAAAACTAAAGGTTTCTATTTCATTAAAGTTTTTAACTCTACTTATCCTTATACATTATAGTTACATATCAATAAGATTGCGGTGTTTTTATGTTTGTTTCTTATACAATCAAAGTCAAACATTAAAAGTTTTAACCAATCTCTGTTCATAATAGAGAACATTAATGTAAATTTATTTTTGAACCACCTAAATACATTATACACCTTACTGCAAAAAAAAAAAAAAAAAAATATATGCATTGTATGTTCTGGTTCATTACAAAAGTCACAATTTCCGTCTTTCCTTTTTTTTCAATAATGCAAGTCTTAAATTTGTAGGCAAAACCTCATGTACATATTTATATAAAAATTCTCTTTCCTTGATATTTATTACCGAGTTGTTAATGTTCTTCCATATCCTTTCCCAACGCAACAAAGGATAATTACTTTCAACAATGGCAAAGAACTTTAGCAAATAAGACAGTGTAAAAAAATTTTACTTGTTACATTTGGTAAATATGGATGTTTACAAACTAATCTTATACTTTCTGTTGCCCTGAAATAGAACATTGGAGGAACAAAGGATACATCAACACATGGTTCTGTTTCAATTAAATAACTCGATCTGATTTTGTTATAATAAACATTCATAGCCCTTCCAAATAAGGCTTCTTTAAGATTTGTGGCTGCAAGTATAGCAGCAGCTTTATGATAAACACTATGTTTAAGCCACCTTCATATTTGGGTAAAAACAGAGTTGCCCTACGTATTGGCTGATATTTCCCCTTCCATAAGTACCTGAATATAATAGCATTTATTTTCTGTGCATATGTTTTATTAAGTGGCAATGAGTGAGATATATACCAGACTTTTGACAACAGCAGTGAATTTACAATAATAGCTTTTGAAAAATTGTAAAGTATCTATCTGATAACATGTTTATTGTTCTCTCAAGCTTGCCAATTGCAAATCCCAGTTCTTTTGTTCAGTACTCGTTTCTGTTTGACAGTAAAGAATTCCCAAAATTTCTAGTTCATTCTCTGTTCTTAACCATGGCATTAGCTACTCCTGTTTATCCACCCAGTTACCTATTCCTGTGATACTACTTTTATCTCTGTTCAATTTGGCACCTGATGCTTTTTCAAAATCACCTATTACACTACAGACTTCTACCACTGAATGATCAGTGGCAACAAAAACTGATGTGTCATCAGCAAATCCTTGGATGCACACTTTCAATTTATTTGGAAGCAGAGGTGGTATAATGTTTTCATTCAGTTTAATTTTCAAATACAGAGGCTCCTGATAAATAACATATAGAAGCATGGAGAGAGGGCAACCTTGCCTTACAGATCTCTCAATAGGAAAGGGCCTACTTAAATGACCATTGATACATAAACAACTTTTACAATTTTTATAAAGTATTCTGGTATTCCTAATTTACACATAATTTTGAACAAAAAAATGTGGTTAATAGCATCAAAGGCCTTTGCCCAGTCCAGTTTTATAACAGCTCCATTTATTACAGTTGACAATGAATTTCTATTTGACACTGCAGTATTGTTCTTCGATGTTATTTTAGGAATAACATATTTAAGCCTGTTTCCTAATATCTTAGCTATTATTTTACAGTCAGCATTCAAAAGTGAAATAGGTCTCTAGTCACTTAAGTATACCTTAGTTTAACCAGATCACTGAGCTGATTAACAGCTCTCCTAAAGCTGGCCCGAAGGATTAGACTTATTTTACTTGGCTAAGAACCAACTGGTTACCTAGCAACGGGACCTACAGCTTATTGTGGAATCCGAACCAGTCACTTAATGACAGACGCTTGGTCCTCTTACTAAGTAGTTTTATCAAACCAGTGTTTTGTGATGAAATCAGACGTTTATATTCAAGAACTTTCTTAACCACCAATAATAACTCATCTTCTATAGTAGACCAAACTTCCTTATAGAATTCAGCCGGTAGACCATCTATACCTGGTGCTCTCCCATTATTCAGGCTCTTAATAACAGCCATTAACTCCTTTACATTAACATTTGCATTTAGCATGTCACAGTCATCTTCGTCCAGTATGTTACATAGCTCCAGAAACTCCTCCTGAAGATTCATATCAACATTCACTTTCCCATATAAACTTTTGTAAAAGTCTGTAGCATAGAGTAATATGGCATCTGAATTATACGATACTTGTCCTTCTGGTCCTTTGATATTACATAATGTGTGGGTATTTTGTGTTCTTTTCTCTTCCCTTGACAAATGACACGACAATCTTTCACCTTCAACTTTGTCCCTAATTCTTTTCACCCCTTCACAAATGCCATTTTTAAAACTCTCAATCTTAGTTTTTATTGAAGTTATTGTTGCAAATTCTACCTTATCCTCATTTGCTTCCATGTATAATAATTTTAACCTATACTGCAAGAGATTAATTAGACCATATTTCTCAGATGGTATCCTTTTAGCTAACTTGATAAATAATACTTTAATCTGAACCTTAGAATAATCCCACCATTCTAGTATATCGGAGAAATTACACTTTTCTCTTCTTAAACTCTCCCATAAGGCCCTGAAATTTTCCTTTACCTCGTCATTTGCAAGTAAACTTACATTTAATTTCCATATGCCCCTACCGGTTACAGTAGTTTGAAGTTTTATTTCTGACAAAACCATGTTGTGATCTGAAAAGGACATGGGCACCGTTTCACATAAATTAATATTTGAATACAGTTTTTTTTACATATAGTCTGTCAATACGTGAAGCATAGTTCTCTCGTACATACGTGTATTCTTTTGTTACATTTATATTTGATACATCCTTCAAACCAATTCCCTTACATAAATTAATAAATTTCTTAGATATTAATTTTTCATCCCATGTGTTTACATCCCCTAGGCTTGTTATAGAGTTAAAATCTCCCCCACATATTATGTTGTTAACATTATTTCGTACATAATAGTGCAGGTTGTCAAAAAACTCTTCCCTTTCCGTTTTTATACTAGTGCCTGGTGGAGCACACATAGTCAATAAAAAGAGCACCTGTTCGCTAATGCCTTCTCTCAAACTCAGTACTCTACCTTCGCCGTCTTCTTCTTGGCGAATTACCTTCAAAGGTGACAATCGTTTAGTAATTAAAATTGCTACACCTCCTTTTAAGCAAGTTGTATAATTTATAAAGATTTCATGATACTTTTTAACATGATTTAACTTATCCACGTTTTTAACATTATGTTCTTGTAACATTATTATATCTAATTTATAGTAATTCGCCATCACTATGAATTTCCTCTGCTTGCTTTCTTCATTCAGACCATTAATGGTAATTGTAGCAACCATCAGTGCCATGGTTAAGATAAAAATGTAAGCTACAAATATGACCAGTAAGGAAACTTTATATAACCCAAAACACTAACGTTATTGTACTAGTTTTCTCATCTTCGCATTATCTGGCTCTCGGTTCTTGTTCTTTTTCAACTTGAGTTTTCCTCCCTGCTTCATTTTGACTGACCATTCATTTATCTCGGTTTGCTCACCAACGGCTATTTCCAGGTATACCTTCCATTTTGCTATCCAAAGGGTCGTCATTAGATTCATCATCTCAACAGTTAGCATTCTCGCTATCGGAACTGCACTCGGAAATATCATCCATAGAATGTTCAACTGTTGTCATTTTCCCCAAACTCACAAAGGGTTTTAATGAACTTTTTTCAATAGTGTTTCTTACAATTTGCGGGTGCATTTCAACTACAACTTCTATCACCCTGAGTTCTTCTTGGCTTTGGCTTTGACCTAGCCTGTTATCCTTCTCGTCTGCACAGTGTTCATTCTCCTTGTCAATATTTTCATCAACTGTATTATTTGTTTTAACTGTAGCCAGTTCTTCGTTGGGAGAGTCGGCAGAGTTGTGGCCTAGCACTCGCTAGACCCGAGTTCGACTCTCCGGCCGGCTAATGAAGAGTTAGAGGAATTTATTTCTGGTGATAAAAATTCATTTCTCACTATAATGTGGTTCGGATTCCATGATAAGCTGTAGGTCCCGTTGCTAAGTACCCAATTGGTTTTTAGCCACGTTAAATAAGCCTAATACTTCGGGCCAGCCCTAGGAGAGCTGTTAATCAGCTCAGTGGTCTGGTAATACTAAGGCATATTTAACATTTAACTGTAGCCATATTACCATAACCTTGATCTGAACTCTGAGTCACATCCGTATTCATCCCTTCCTCATTTTCATGTTCCATTGCTTTCTCCTTCTCTTCTGAATGCGATGCTGGAAAATCTGTCCTATCCGTATTCTTCCCTTCCTCATTTTATGTTCCATTGCTTGTTCCTTCTCTTCTGAATGCAATGCTGGAAAATTTGAGGTGCTGAATACGTTGATTCTGCCTTCTTTGTCGTAGGTACAGTCAACTGCCATATGCTTACCCCTCCCACATTTATAACAAGTTTTATTTTGGCCGCTGTAAATAAACAGAATGTTGTGTCCTTGAATATTCATTGATGAAGGGATATTACACTTCAGTTCCATTCTTGCTGTCCTGATACCATTTAGAAGACCTTCTGCTTTACCATGGATAAGTCTATTCAGCCTAATTCCATAAACCCGGCCAGACCTTCCCAGAACATTTTCTAGATTATTGTTATCCACGTCGAAAGGAGCATACCGAATTGATACATAAGTATATATATATCCTGCAAAAATTAATCACACGCACTGTCCTTCCATCTCCCAACTGACATTCTTTTTCGCCGCCCAGCATTTGTCGTCTTCGTGTAAACTTCGGCGTCAAACCGTTCCCCATTTTGGGTTACAAGGATGTCCAAGAAAGGCAGAGTTTTCTCTCTGCTGAATTCGGCCGTGATATTTAAGGAGGAATTATTCTTAAGTTCTTGGGCTAATTTTACGGCTTCATTTTTGTCTTTCATTGTGATAAAAATATCATCGATGTACCTCGCGTTTACGTGTAATTTTTGCTGATTGGTAATTGTCTATGTATGTATATAAGTATGTTGTGACCCTTGACCTCTGACCAATGATGGTTCATGCAAATGTAAACTTTGAGTTTAATTAAAGATAGAACATTTTGTCTCTTGTAGGAATAGGGATTTCCAGATGAATGCAGCATAAGCATGTTTCTTGTATTTTACAGTGCTACGGTATGTCAGAGTCCACATTATATAAGTATGTAAAGTAATGTGACGATTTAACTAGGTTCACTTTCTGATATACACATTTTTCCGTTTTATTCTGAAACATTTTCACGTAGGCAACAAATCCTTAAATTACGCTCCCTCTTCAGGAACTAACCCCATTCACACCCCCACCCCAGTCACCATCAATCGTATTATCTGACTTACTTTCCTTAAAATCGTATCTTTCAACCCTCAGAGGTATTCCTTATAATCATAACTTTTCCATGATATATAGCAAAACTTATTCTTTTTATCCATTTACCGGGAACCTTTTTTTCTCCTACTGTCATACATTGCATTCCTATATATATATATATATATATATATATATATATATATATATATATATATATATATATATATATATATATATATATATATATATATATATATATATATATATATATATATATATATATATATATATATATATATATATATATATATATATATATATATATATATATATATATATATATATATATATATATGTGCTGTGTGCACAGTTCATGTTCATGTAATTCCGGTATGTATTTATATATGACCTTTCCTTTGCATAATACCTTCATTTTTAAAGAATTGTGTCCTAGATATTTTACGTTTCCTTGTTTGTTAAAACGTTCGTGCTAGATACTGACGCACTGTGATGAACGGACCGAAAATACTAGTTATAAATTCATTTCCTTTCTTTGTATTCTTAATAGCTACCTTTCTGATTATATTTATGTACATGCTGGCACGCGCTCACGTAAATTTTCCAACAATAAAGAAGAACTCTCTTAAATTAAGTTACAAAGTTATCTCATCGTCCGTTGACAAAGAAACTTCAGGATAATCAATGCTGACCTGAATTTAGTTGCATGTCCTACATGCCTTATGAGAGGCAATGGACGAGTATGAACAACATACAGTTTCAAGACTTCAGAGCATAATTTCAAATAAGCTGATCTTATGTTATAAACTATTTTTCAACATATGAATTTGCAACGAAAGCAAGAATTTGTATTATCTTTTCTCTTTTGACTATAATTTTACATACCGTAGTAATGTATTCTTTGATAATATGCACATTCATGTATGTACTTCGTACATCAGTTACACAAGTCGCGA
>NC_089742.1:14241665-14246665 GCF_040412425.1 Macrobrachium rosenbergii
AAGATCGATCATGAAATTAAGTACCTTTTCATTAAACATTGAACTTTTAAGAAGAATTTAAAATAAAAGAAACTGTGTTCATGATAAGGAGGAAGAATATTTCTGGGATTGTTTAAAAGAAAAGGTTAAACTTGCCTGGACTGTCAGAATTACTCTGATTTTCGAAAATAAACGAAGAGCGAGGGAGATGTAGTAATGAGTTTTGATACGGAATATGGTATTATGAAATTGTATTATTATTTGTGAGCATTTTTTCGGCTTCAAACCCGACAATTATATAATCGTTATTATCCGGGATGTCAGCCATGATTCCTGGCAAATTTACCTAACGATTCACAACTTATTTCATTTCTCCAACCTTACGATAAATTTTCATTTACTCGTATTATGAACTATAAACCTTAATTGACTTCTCATTTAATAATTTTCGGTACAATAGGCTATGTTTCAGTCTCGTGGAATAATTTATTAAAATACGACGTTGAAGCGCATTCGTTTGAAACTCTTTCAGGACAACACTGTTGTAAGCATTCATACATACATACATGTACGTACACACACACACACAGACACACACACACACACACACACACACACACATATATATATATATATATATATATATATATATATATATATATATATATATATATATATATATATATATATATATATATATATATGTGTGTGTGTGTGTGTGTGTTACAACTAAAATCATTCATGTCCTATCTTACTGTATGCGAGGGTTGACCCTCCTCTTCCTTTTCTTTTAATGACCTTGTGTCTATTCATTGGATCAGATCCCTTTTAACTCTTATGTTGGGTGCAGAAATAACATTTCTATCTTGAACTCAAAAAAAAAAAAAGTATTTCTGGGTGAACTATCCTTTACTTATTCTGGGAAACTTACACGCATTGTGTTAAGAATAGCTGCATATCCTTATTTCTCCTATCAAACCGGGTGAGGGAATTGCATGTAATCTCTATGTATGATCTTATATGAGTAGATATCTGCAGCTCTTGACCAATGGATACAAAACTCATTCGTTAGAAATCTTATTTCTAATCTCAACGTCTGTCGGACGAATATAAGAGTTAAAAGGGATTTGATCTAATGAATATATATATATATATATATATATATATATATATATATATATATATATATATATATATATATATATATATATATACACACACACACACACACACACACACACTCACAGACACACGCACACCTAACTTACCAACAGTCGTAGGCACGACGTCGGGATTACTTTCATCGGAAGGAATCCGAGGCTCTTCCTTCTTCCTCTTGGCTCTGTTTTTGCAATAGTGTTTGCCCCAGATGGCAACACCTATCAATAGGATGACAACTGCTATGATGCCAAGGACTTCTCCAACTGATCTGCCGCTCGTGGTTGAGGAACCTGGAACAGGAGAGTTTTTTTTTTTTTTTTTACATTATTTCTTTCATATCAGCCTCACTTGTAGATTTTATTATTATTATTATTATTATTATTATTATTATTATTATTATTATTATTATTATTATTTTTTTTTATTTTTTTTTTTTTTTGGTCTATCCCAGTCATCCTATTCGACTGGGTGGTTTTTATAGTGTGGGGTTCCGAGGTGCATCCTGCCTCCTTAGGAGTCCGTCACTTTTCTCACTATATGCAATTTCTAGTAGCACACTTTCTGCATTATTATTATTATTATTATTATTATTATTATTATTATTATTATTATTATTATTGTTAATAAATTCACAATCTCATAAAAAACAGCTTGTGTGATAAGAATTCACAATAATATGATAAACTATATTACTATGTTAAATACAAAAGCAAAGACATTCGAACACAAGAACGGTGCTCCTCCTCAGTGTTTGTTGTAAACACTGATGTGGAACACCGTTCAGGTGTTCGAAAGTCTTGGTTTTTGTCTTTTACATAGTAATATAGTTTACTATATAAATGTGGATTTTTATCACATTATTATTATTATTATTATTATTATTATTATTATTATTATTATTATTATTATTATTATTATTATTATTATTATTATTATTATTATTATTAGGGGTTTTATTACTGAAATTATGTATACTTTACCCGGTATGGAAAATGCCAAATATTTCTCTGAAATTCAAACCTTTACACAAGAACATCACAAACAGGTAAGAATTCATCATTCTTTGCGTGTTATCCTTCTTTTCCCAAAACTAATGTGGACTTAATTTTTCCGTGGAATATATAAAATGACTATTATTTTTAATAACTCACCCGCTTACAATACTATAGTGAATGTTTACGTGACACATACAAATCTTGATAAACTCAGTTAACTGAAATTTTGCCCGTTTAACCAGATACAGTCCGTTAGAGAGCATGATTGTAAGTGTCAGCGGAAGACAGAACCTGATAAGAGTATAAACTGAATATCCACAGAAGTGAAGCCAACCTACCTGCAGCTGTTCTGGAAGTTCTGGAAGTATAGGCCGACACCACAACAGGCTGTGACGTCACTGGACCATGAGTAACGTACACCTTGATCTCGTACCTCATTCCGGCGTCCAGTCTGCTCACGTTGAAGTTGGGGCGAGGTGATGTTACGTTGGCGAACAGGGTGTTGTTTTGGAAATATACCTGCAGACGAGAAATTGTATTCATTATATATATATATATATATATATATATATATATATATATATATATATATATATTATATATATATATATATATATATATATATATATATATAAATACACGATTAACGTTGAATTTATAAACGATATTTGTGATCTGGTAGTTGTATTTGTAAACAGGCCATATATATATAAATGACAAAAACTCATATTATTATATATATATATATATATATATATTTTATATATATATATATATATATATATATATATATATATATATATATATATATATATATATATATATATATATGACCACATGTATATTTGTTTCTGCGTGCATTTCATCTTTTATCAAAGACGTACGATGTGCGTTCATGTTATTTGTTTATACGTACACCCATCGCCTTTGTACTTGATTATTTACTTGCGGAATGTTTTCAACTTTGAAATATCTTCGGAAATGTTAATACACAACTTTCGATATTTAATGCAGTATGATTGGTTTTATTCTTTTCCACAGAATATCATTCATCAAGGCTACTTATCATTTTCCACAGAATATTAATCAAGGCTACTTTCAGTACCACTATTTTTATTTTTCTGTTACGTAAATGGTAAACTATTTATTTTTCGTGCCGTGGTAACGGATTCAGCTGAATAATAGCTCTTGATAGAGAAAAACCTTTCTCTCTTAAGCAATAAGCAGCTTTGTACAGCACTCATATCTGATACTCATAACAGTATAAGTGATATTGGTTGCGTTGCCCTTGATAGTGAATATTGATCTCTGATCAACCGTAGAAAACACAACGTATTACTTCTTTCATGTCTCCCGTTGCCACACTTCATACGCTTCTTACACCTCACCGCAGACAGTGAAAACAAGGCATTATTTGAAACCATTCAACATCTTGAGGAAAAGCACCAAGGGTCCTTTATTACGAACTAACCTCTGCTCTGTAGAGGGTGGTCCCGGCCGAGGCAACTGTGGGCTTTTGGCAAGTAAGACTAAGGGATGATGCAGTGATGTTGGCAAGTCGACACGATGACAGTGGCATAGGCATCTCTGTAATGTGGTAGACATTCGTTTATTCATATGCCTTTTCTCTTAAAATGTAATGTGAAATTTTTACATACATACATGCCTACATAAGTGTGAATGTATGCAAAACATTCTTATGGTTATCTTACGGATTACAAGAGTAAATATACAACATCATTTCTATTAATTTAGGCACCATTTTGAAGTAATGAGTCGGTCATAAAGATTATGTATAAGGTAACAAGACTCTACGAACAAAACTGAATATGACGTAAAGGATAAAAGATAACTCGGAAAAAAGGGACCCGCGTTAGATACTCTTAAGAAAGTCCTTTAAAAGTTGGATTAACAAATGAGGTCTTCACACTTACGAGCAACTTTGACGGAGAATCCACAAGGGCGGGATTGTTTCCCCATCTCATTGACTGCCCAACATGTCAGCGTCCTATCTTCTCTACTCTTGATAGGCTCCACCGTTAACTGGGCAGAGACCCGCTCGTCCTCTTCACTGATTGGCACTGTGCTGATGACGTCAGTGCTGCTATTCCACTGCCATTGAATAGCTCTCACCGCTGGGTACGAAGCAACGGTGCAAGTGACGTTGATCGGTTTATCATATATGAAATAAGTGGTTGGGGAAGTTTGGCATACTGGCTCGTCTAGGGAAGAAACAGAGTACACAGGTGAATAAAAAAGATAGAGTAATTTGGTCATTAAATATTTGTTATTGTATGTTTCTTTTTGTAACAAATTTCGTAAATCTATTTAATTTTACCACTCGAATACAGCCTGTAAACTGATATAGTGTCAATATACTCTTTTTAAACATTTCCAACCGTAATGTTACTTAACAAAATCATGTAACGCAAGAGGTTGAGTAGAAAATAATTTAGTTAAGGTTATTAATAGATTGTTTTCTTATACATATGATCCCTTTCCCATCACAGTGAATTTAGGGCAACAGGACCTAGGCATTGCTTTTGCAATTTATGAATATGTATTCCACAAGTCCTAATTGTGTTTCAACAATCGACAAAGCAAATCATTCACGAAATATAGTTCTGTCTATTCTGTTCTATTGTCTTCAATAATCCATCCTTTGCTAGCTTCAATAGCTGAGAACTATATCCGAATTTTCATCGGTAGAATAATCTATTACACAAAGAAAGTCTTCACTTCAGAGGCAGTAAAGTACGATTTCCAAGGCTTTGGCATTTCCGATTGACGATACGATAATTATTCATAATCTAGTTTACCCATTCATAATTAGACGTTTACGTCATCGCCATCACAGACGACTGT
>NC_089742.1:14256665-14289165 GCF_040412425.1 Macrobrachium rosenbergii
TTGAGAGCAAATGCTATAATGCAGTGTTTACGGACAAAGTGAAACTGTTGAAATAATGGCATAGTTTTTAATGAAGACAACCCTGGGTTCAGTATGTACAAATTAAGCAATAAAAAAAAAGGAAAGCACTTTCCCAAGTATCTGAGTGATTGGTGTTACTTTTCTCCCGTTCAGTAAATATTTGTGCGAATAAGGAGGAACAGAAACGCCCACCCAGTTCTCCCTTTATAAAAACAAGAACATTCTTAAACGAAGATCGCTGTCGTGTTATTAACGTCTGGGATCAGTCTCCGTAGTACGTGACTGATTGGAGTTACCATTATCCTGTTCAGTACATATTTGTGAATAAAATCAAGAACATTCTCAATCAAAGATCGTATTCGTCTTATCAGCATAAACAGCCATTCTAAACCTCAATTTCAGTAGCTTCGATGAATGCAGTTTGAACTTTTTTTTACCATTAAAAATATAATGCATATCTAGATATAAAACGACAGTTATTTCTGTCTGGTAAATTTTAAAATATTGGTTATACAACTTTTCATAAATAAGTAAACTCAAATATCTGTAAAATGAAAAAGGGAGAATTAAAAAAAAAGGGTAGTCTTTAGAATATTCTATGCTACCGAATTTCTAGAAATGGGAATCCAAGTCCTCAGACGTCCGCTTTAAGTCGAGGAGAGTCTGAACTGTCAGTAAAGGCTAGGTCATAAGATTAATGTATAGAAAAAAAGCCTCTCAAGTTTCCTAATGGTGAGCGGAATGATTAACTCAGAAGCTGACGGGAATTTTATGAAATCCAAGCGGATGATTGCATTAGTTATGCATAGAGAGAGAGAGAGAGAGAGAGAGAGAGAGAGAGAGAGAGAGAGAGAGAGAGAGAGAGAATTATAGCACAAAGACTATCCATTTAAACCCGGGAGAGATGAATCTCTGACAATTTTTGAAGCACTTATAGGAATTAAGTTAAGCACAGGGGAGTAAATGCCACGTTATAAATAATTTTCCCTCTTTCATTTCATCACAGGAGCATTCATTTACCTGTAATTATGAGGTATCTAGAATTTTTTTTCTCAGAACTATGCCAGGAAAAAATATAATCTTGACTAGTACAAGTTAAAGTAAATGTGCTATATTTAAACAATAAATACGTTTTAACAACTACTGACCAATTTCTGATATTAAGTAACTGTCTTAAACAAATGCACACGCAATACAGAGACAATTCTTCTTTTGTTTTGTGAAGATTTATGGTCCTAAATAATGTATTCAATTTATTTTAAACAAATCACTATTGAAAACAGTAGTGTGATTCTTAGCTGATTAGCAAATTATGGTTTACGTTGAGTGTGTTGTGTGTGCGCTTGTATGTGAGGGAGAGAGAGAGAGAGAGAGAGAGAGAGAGAGAGAGAGAGAGAGAGAGAGAGAGAAGGAACATTTTGCATTGAACAAAATCCAGTCATGCTGAACAGGTCTCATTACTCAGTCTGCTTCATGCTGCATCCCATTTAAATGTGAGCTGTGCTTACGACGACTAACGCCGGAACACATGCCTCAGAATATTCCGTTGTGTTTATTTACGCTTGCAGTGTAAACGGGACGAGGACGATCCGCTACGAAGAGAGGTACACTTTCCTCTGAAGCGATTGCTCGTCTGTCGAATTCTCCGGTTGGAGTTAGGTAAACCTGAAACATAATTGAAACAGGTGGCCGCGTTCCCTCTTCGATTTATCTTATGCACTTGCAAGCTACTATTTTCTCTAAATATGCAGGGTATTATGGTTTAGGAAACGCATATACATATATACCCGCACAGCAGCACACACCCACTCGTGTGTGTGTGTGTATATATATATATATATATGTGTGTGTGTGTGTGTGTGTGTGTGTGTATATATAATGTAATCTAATTACAAATTAGGTAGATTACTTGTTTCCTTGTGAAACAAATTTTCTTTATATTGTATATATATATATATATATATATATATATATATATATATGTATATATGTGTGTGTGTGTGTGTGTGTGTGTGTGTGTATATATATATGTAATCTAATTACAAATTGAAGATATATATTACTTGTTACTTTATGAAACAAATTTTATTTATATATACATATACATGTATATTATATATATATATATATATATATATATATATATATATATATATATATATATATATATATATATACTTTATGTGTATATATACACACATACATATATGTATGTTGTATGTACGTATGTATGTGTTGTCTATCCTCAAATGCATAATACCTCAAGCAATAATTAATTAAACTCCCAGATTAACTTTGTCATTATGATTAACCACTTTTTATCTAACAGTCGAGGACGCAAGTGTTTATTCTTATACAAAATGGGAAATACGTTCTAGTTTTCTTTCTGGGCTAATGCCACAACCGATGCCATTCATATCTTTTCTGTACACAACATACAGATGAAATGGGACTGAAATATTTACCACAGTGTTTGTGAAGTGTTGACGAATTCTTCGCATTCTTGGTAGAAAATATGACTAACTATGTTTGTATGAGTTATTTGCCTTTTCAACGGGAAGATATTTTTGTTTTAACTCTTTATTTATAGGAAAAGATACGGAAGTATTTTTCCCTCCAAAGAGTAGGTTTTTTTTTTTTTATACCACATTACAGTGAATTAAGTGTAGATTATTAAGGCGATGTTTTTATGTACGTTTAGTAAAAGTTCTTCCAAATTCTTATTGTAAAAAATTTGGGTAAATTTCACTTTGGATCCTTGAATTGGGCTTGCTTTGTTTTCTTCAGCAAAGAAAAAAAGAACAGATTCCAAACAAGGGAAAACAAGTAGTTTTATGCAATCACTTCATAAATGTCTAAGTGACAAATATTGTGTAAGAATGGTCAGCAGGGGAATGAAAAAATAAATCCTACTATTAAATGAATGATGTTCAGTATCCTTCATGATATTGTCGTAAAAGAACGCCGTGAATGTGAAACTTTAGTTGCAGGTCAAGGTCGACAATGTCTTCAGGTATAATTCATTTTTATCTTTTTATGAGGAAATGCTGAATTTACATCTTTTCTAAAAATCTCTTTTTGTTAAGGAAGAATACTTCGTAGCAAAAGTCAACTTTTAAAGTGGAAATACCCATTTAAGGAAGCAGTTTTATTATTGCCCGCAAAGTCAGTTACGTGTCATCCCGATTAACGACTTCTTCTCTTTCAAAACTGTAACATTCAAGTATCAGCATGGAATATACTTATTACGCAACACTGATAAATTTTGAGTGAGTTTCTTTCCAATTGGTGAACAACTAAAAACCCATCCGTTTGGTCTGCTAAAATTATACTGAATCAGTTGACTGGTTAATCGATGTATGTATGTATGTATGTATTTATGTATGTATGTGTGTGTGTTGGGGGTTATGTTTGCATCCAATATGCATAAGTTACCGTGTTTGTTGGACGTTTGTACTCGGATATCTATTCGTCAATACACCGAGTGTAAATGTCAAATATATAACCGCTTTTTTGCGGATATTGGTTTAGCTTAATAAAATTTTGACTAGGACACAAATACTAGAAAGAAATAGAAAATGATAAATTTGGAACCTATGTACAGTATAATATTCTTCTTAGCTGAAAAATTTAATTTTTTAGAATATCATAGTTTATGTGTAATTTACTGAAGAAATCTTCAAAAGCATTACATATCCAACATCGAGTAAGTAAATAATGAAAGAAATACGAACATGAGTTGAATTAAAGAAGACAGGCGGCAAATTGGAGGGAGGAAGGAATCTTTAAACGTCAAGATTAATGGAACGTCAACACAGAGGAAAGATTGGCAACGGCCAGAGACAAATGACATTCAGTTCCCAACCAATATAAAAGAGATTGGCCGGGATAATACTCTATGAAAGGGAAATTGCAGAAAAATTAAAGGTGGCTATTAACTCTCTCTCTCTCTCTCTCTCTCTCTCTCTCTCTCTCTCCACACACACACACACACACACACACACACACACACACACACACACATATATATATATATATATATATATATATATATATATATATATATATATATATATATATATATATATATATATATATATATATATATGTATATATATATTATGCTTTCTTGATCTAATATGTTAGAATAATTTAGTTGTTCTGCCTCAACTATACCGATATAGCACTTGAAAGTGACGTTCCTCACATCTCATCTAAATTAACTGCATGAAGTCTGGTTGTCACAAGTAAATGTGAGAGGCATATATATATATATATATATATATATATATATATATATATATATATATATATATATATATATATATATATATATATATATGTTTATATAGAAAATAAAATGTCATCTTACTATTCACAGTTTCTGAAGTGCATCATACGAATGAATTATGTCCACCTACTATTAAAAATGTCCAGCAACGATGTAAACTAAATTCTGAACTGTGAATGATTTTGTCATGCCCTTAATTCCTAGATAACTGGTTTAGTTTTTATTGCAACCTCAGTTTTATCCTGAGAATTTCTGAAGGATTTCTTAATACCTTGAACATGAGAGAAGAGGAAATAGGATTTTCTTCTTGCTCCTGAGCACCGAGACTAAAACACTAAAGAGGTTTAAGATGGCCTGTTCTCATTTGTCATTCCATCCACGAAGGTGTGGTGCGAACGCTTTTGAGATCCTCGCTCGCCTTGGTCACTTTATTTCTCGCTGGAGGCTTTGAGAGCATCTTTTCATTTCTAACGTATCAAGTAGTAATGCTTAGCTGTTAGAAGTTTATACTGGTTACATTTTTTCTCTTTTTGACTGTATATACTTAAATTTAATAAGGAATTGTTTTCGACAGTTATCTGCTTGTCAAATATAAATATATGTATATGTAAGCACATACAAAGACATAGACAAACAGAAACACACACACAGACACACACACATACACACACACACACACATATATATATATACAATATATTGTTATGTGTGTGCGTGTGTCAGTGTATGTCAACATGCATGTGCATGACACTCTGATATAAAAATTGTGCGGCGAAAAACCGAACTAAAATTTTCTTCTTTCTTTGTTTTTATTTCTGCCATTCTAAAAATTAATCTTGTAGTAACAGACCAAGAGAGTTAGCAAGTCCAACAGTTAGGTTATTTAATATATTTTATACATATAGCTTTATTACTTGTACAGGATCAGCCAAATTATCACAAAGATGTTATGTAATCAAATTATAAAACAACTGATTTTATGTGGATTTTGATGATTTTTTAAAAATCTGCAGCCTTTTTTCATTTTGAATATATGGTGTTTGGGAAATGCTCACTTTATGGAATGCCTCTTCCAGTTATTGGGCGTGTGTGCTGTGGAGCACATTCTTTAATTTATTAGGTTAATGATATTACTTCCGAGTAATTATAATAAGGCACTATTGAAAATTCCTGTCTTGTTAGGTTTCAACTGTTGCCGCTTTTCCTCAAAGTAGGCCTATTTGTTAATTTTTGCGACCTAACTTGTTTTTAATGTTGTTTTTCTGTGTTTTATCTATATATACCCACATTGCATAAAGAGAAAGTAAAAATACGATACATGATTTATTGTTAAGAAACTCATTTCACCAGCTTTAACAAAAGCAGCATGTCAGCAAATACCACAAAATCTTTAAAAGAAATAAACGATTTTTCGGCAAATGTATATTCCCATTACTAAATTTTATTCTGGAAGGAGAAGAATTGCACCCAGGTAAAAGATTATGAAATGTTAAATTCTATTCTTCAAAATGATGTAATTCTTCACATAAAATATCCGGATAGGTCCTTGAAATTTAAAGAATGGACACCATCTCTTATCAATATTAGCGTGATGTCCCGTGATGGTAATTAATTAAGTCTTCACCCAACCAAATTTCCATCAACCATCGGCACGTCTTAAAAAAGAAGGACGGAGACTCCCTCTGATAGTAAACCCGATAACGTCCACAAATAGAACTGACAAAAAAGAATTTCGCCAGAGGATCTCGGCTCTTTCCGTCCCTTCAGGAGAAGAAGAAGAAGAAGAAAAACCTGTGGACGTGTGAGGCTTTATGATATCAATGACCCTTACGTAGCGCATATCGATTTCTTCCGTCTCTGAAGAGTTCCCGCCGAGAGATAAAGCAGGGATTCCATCCAGACAAGGAGTCGAATGAGGCGGCCCTGTCTGTCACAGGCGATAGATAAGACGAATAGACGATGAGTTGGGTCATCTCTTTTGGAGGAGCTGCATTTCTGCTGATCGTGGAAGTGACTCAGTCGAGATCCTCATTACTTTTGTTCTCGACCGTCCTCTTCTGCTCCCTCCCTCATGCTGTCTGTTCTCTTACGGCTAACATGGTGGGGAGCGTGGACACATGTATTGATAGGTAATAAACACACACACACACACACACACACACATATATATATATATATATATATATATATATATATATATATATATATATATATATATATATATATATATATATATATATATATATATATATATATATATATATATATATATATATATATATACATACATACACACATACATCTGTACACATATCCATTTATATATATATATATATATATATATATATATATATATATATATATATATATATATATATATATATATATATATATATATATATAATTTAATATCTTCCTCTTACTTATAAGACATAAAAAAGTTAAAAGATAAATATTCTTTAAGATTCATGTAAAAAAAAAATGACGCAAACGAAGAGAGGAGAGAAAAGCATCCCTGAAGAATTGTTGAAGTTCTATAAAGTGAGAAGACCAAATTAATGACAAAACTTCTATCAGGTGCAAGAGAGAGAGAGAGAGAGAGAGAGAGAGAGAGAGAGAGAGAGAGAGAGAGAGAGAGAGAGAATCATCAGATTCTCTTCGTGTTTTTTCAGAAATATACAGGAATTGCTGACAAGGCAAGACCCCCCACTATCTTTCCCCCTTGAACTTCACTTGAACTTTTTCCCAAACTTTTCGAAAACTTTTTTCCTTAAGTTTTGTGCGAATGAGCGTGAGATTTTTCTTAAAAGTCCTAATGTATTTTTCAGGGGCCTCAGTTAAGACTTATGGAGGATTTCTTAAAGTTGTATAAGTCGTATGCTTTGGTATAGTCGGTTTAATAATAATAATAAAGACAATAATAATACATGTTATTAATATTATTATTATTATTATTATTATTATTATTATTATTATTATTATTATTATTATTATTATTATTATTATTATTATTACTTGAATATGCATTCGAAATCCAGTTCTACTAAGACCTTGAGGTACGAGATTTCCCTTTAGAACTTTCATAAAAAAAAAGTTAATCTTGTGTTTCATCACTTTTATATGGTAATAGGATCCATTTCTATTTCTAAGTAAATATTAAGTCATTCTGTGTTGCACTTTGTTTCAGCAGTTTTCATGAAGCCCTATGTGCTATTGAAAATGTTGCAGTATGGTCAGTGAAGTAACATATACACCTATGAAATGACGAAAATTTCTAAAATAATATTAAAAACGTGTGTTCCGAATTATGTTTACTGACTTTTATCATCATTATTGCGGAGCTTTCCTACACGTGGTGTAATAATTTTGTTTTCTGTAAAATAAAACTATTGAGATGGCTATTTGTCTGCCCTTCCTCACTTTTTCTGCCCGCCCTAATAGCTTAAAAACTACTGAGGCTAGAGGGCTGCAAATTGTTAAGTTGATCACTCACCTGCAGTCATCAAACATACCAAATTGCAGCCCTCTAGCCTCAGTAGTTTGTATTTTATTGAAGGTTAAATTGAACCATGATCGTGCGTCTGGCATCGTTATAGGTTCCAACAACACAGGCCACCACCGGCCCGTGGCTGAAAGTTTCACGGGCTGCGGCTGAGATTTTCATGAACCGTGTCTGAGAGTTTCATACAGCATTATACGCTGCACAGAAAACTCGATTGCGCCGAAAAAACTTCGGCGCATTTTTACGTGTTATATATTTCTCCTAAGTAGAGGTTTATATATTATTTGTTTGGCAAGGTTTCACCGAATTCATTCAAAAAAGAGAGAAAAGACAAAGCAGAAACAATGAACAACGGTAACTCGTAATTCCTTGACCATTATTGACTCTGCTTCTTAATTATTCTCTATTCTTGCAATTTTGAAGTGTCATCTCCAGAATCTGTCATTATTATTATTATTATTTATTATTATTTATTATTATTATTATTATTATTATTATTATTATTCTACGTTTCTTGTTATTTTTGGTATTTTTACTTTTTATTGTTACTGTGATTAGTATCATTGTAGAGTTTTGCAATTTTCAGTATTTGTATTTAGCCTTCTGGACTTGAATTCTTTAACCACCTAAGGTCCCCAGATGGAAACTAATCGTCTGCAATCTGTATTTTTTATTATAATTTTTTTTCTATTACTCTCCATATAATTACTGTCATTACCGTTATTATGAATTGCTATCTTTTTTTACTTCTTCAGCAACTGTGTTGATACTGCCGATAATTGTTTTTATCATGTTATCTTATGTATCTAGATTGTGTGTATTGCACTTATATATTCCATGTATATGGCCCTGAGCCGAAATAAAGATTATTATTATTATTATTATTATTATTATTATTATTATTATTATTATTATTATTATTTTTATTATTATTATTATTAATTGTCTCATCAGCGGTCAGTGATGAGTGGCAGGGGCAAAGGAGCGGCCAGTGCCTTGTCGCACGTAGTCCTTGAGACTGAGCGTATACACTGATTATTAACACCGAAGATGGGTCTCCACCCATACTAAGGCCAGGGGGTAACATAGGTAAGGGCGTGTTGTCAGTGGAACGTATTCTGCCATGAAAGTGGATTTGACTGGTGGCTATCTCACCGAGAAGCCCAAGCGAAACCACTGAGCTAATGGTCAACTAGAAAACATGCACAATTCTGTAATTAATGTTCCTTTTTTTCCTAAAGCGTAAGACAAATTCCTCTTTAAGTAGCATAGGAGGTTTTACATCAAATAATTGCCATGAAAAATTGAGTGTGTTTATTGTAGGTAAAGCACTCGATAATTTTCACAGATACCGTGTAGGGCTACAAGGTTTGTTCATTGTAGGCAAATAACTCGATCATTTTACGGCTTTAGTGACCAGTGTCGAAAACGATTTCTTGCCTTACCACAATCTCTTTTTAGAGATATTATTTGAAATCTCATATATATTATCAAATTATATTTCAGGTATAATATTTTAAGACTTATCACTGACAACGAACTTTACAGTTCACGATGAAAATATTTCCAACTCATTCATATGTTGAAAATGAATGTGTTAGCTCCTTATATCTTTCCATTCTTCAAATATTTACCATTACATTGCATTTTAGTATCATATTAACATTACTCTTAAACGAATGAATGCATCTCAGTACTGCCTTCCCTTGAGAAATGCTTAGACTAGGTCTTGAGTGAATATTGTCGATATCTAAGAGCTAATCGAATGACCTAAGGAATCGAAGAAAGCCCGGTAAGTAGTTAGAAATATAGTTAATAATATGATTATAATATGTATGTTATGGTACCTTACTTCAAAAAAAGGGGACTATATTCTCGGGGAAAAATTTAGCTTAATTTGTATTTTACAAGAACGTATAAAAAGGATAACGAACACTGATACTTCGAAATCGTGTAAAGAATTGAAAGTTAACATGAAATGCACTTGGGTTGTGAAAATAAGAAAAAAAACAAACAAACAAACAAAAAAAACCTAACGACTTCACGAGCGCAGTGGAAGGAGCAAACGGTTCAACTCCGGGTTCAGCATCAAATGAATCATGGTTTGCATTGATGAATTTCCCCAAAGTTTCCGCATGAAATACAAGGTGCCACAGCGCCTCTAATTAGGTTACAAACTTCAACTCTTGTCAACTCATTAGCAACTGATCAATGTTCCCCGCCCAGGTTGCAAGTTCTTCGCATCTAAGAAATGCATTTATTCCCCTATCCCTCACGTTGCAATTTGCATAAGCTGCTTATTTGCTGAAGCATAGTTCCTGAAATGATTATGTTTAATGATGGCAAGAGAATACATATTTGTATGGAATTAACTCAGGGTTTGCATTCGAGTACTGACTCCATAATTGATCTCATTTATAGGCAAGATATGCATCACTGCTTTTACTGAGGAACTTGGTGTAAGTTTCAAAGTTGACTTTTAGGTAATATTGTGAAGGAATAAAGGATACGAAGACGCACAGTAGAATGCTCGGTGAAAACACTGTGGAATTATACTTGAAAAAAAAAAATTTTGGTAATCATTCTAATTAAAATATTAAATATCTTTAACACAAAAATAATAAGGTCTTATTCATATTTTCTTTTAATAAATTCTCTTGAATACTCCTGTCTATCTTTTCCTCCCATCTCTCTCGAACAGAATAAACATGTGGAACTCAGGGAAGATAGATGCTTTTTTCCCATAACTTCTGACGCGAAAGATCGCTAGAAAATCCTCTACACTTTTCAAAATGCTTTCAGATTATCCCAGAGGCAATAGCAAAAACAAAAAGATAGGAAAAAAGAGAGTGAGTGTAGCTTTCCCCTTTTCTTTTTCAACTGATTTCTTTCAGCATTTTAGAACATGAAGAGTAGGAAGAAGAGAATGTGGGCAAGGATACCTGTTTTATATCTATAGTAAACTTATATATTATGTATGTATGTATATATTGTGTATATATATATATATATATATATATATATATATATATATATATATATATATATACATATATATATATATATATATATATATATATATATATATATATATATATATATATATATATATATATGGGTATATTATATATATATTATATATATATATATACAGAACAAATATATATAATATTATATATATATATTTTCTATATATATATATATATATATACATTATTTTAAGTTTCTATTATATATATATATTTTTCATTTTACATTTCTTGTATTTTCAGACTAGAGTCCCCCTCCACAGAACAAATGGAAAGTTATGAAGTTAGATAGCCTATCTCCAGTACATTATTTTGGCTATTTTTCAAATTTCTTGTATTTTCAGACTGAAACTCGGAGGAAATCAGATGGATTGATCCAATTCGGGCTATAACCTTCAGAGAGGACAGGGATGCTGGCGCTTCCTTCATTTCACATTCCTGGATAGCTAAATACATTAAAAATACATTGTTAAAAGAAACTGGAACAAAAATCCATATGACTGTCATCGCGAAAAGAGTAGAATCTTGGAAGGCCTGAAGTCCTTTCTCAGGAGTCAAAAGACATCATAGCTGAGGCAGTGGGTAGACCAAGAAAGTCTTTATGTAAATTGGCGCTTGAACTAGAAACAAAAAGGGGAAAGAAGAGAAGTTATAGTGCTGTATATTGTGAGTTGAAAAAATCTGGTATCAAGTCATTTCATGTTATCAGCAAGCCCAACATCACTCAACAACAGAAAGAAGACCGTGCATGGTTTTGTGGTTCATTTCTTAAAGATTGAGATGACGCTGACTTTCTTCATGTTGCTGCATCAGATGAATTCTTCATTTACACAGTCAGGAAGCCATGTCATAAATATGACATCATTTGGGCTGCAAAGTTGGATGATATCAGCGATGACGTGCGTTATCACCAAGTTGTGAAATTTCCTGAATGTTTGGGAATTTTTCTGTTTCACAGCCAAACAGTTAATGTGGATCATCAAAGAAAAAGGACAGTCATGGAATGGCGAATACTTCAGAGAAATTGTGCTTACTGTTGGAGTATTTCCTTTCCTTAAAGATCCTGAAAATGTGTGGTCTGTTGAAGAAGTCACATTTTTTGCATGATAAGGCACCATGTTTCAAGGCTCTTCTGACACAGGAGCTGCTTCGAAACAGTGGTATCGATTTCTTCTCATCAAGTGAATTTCCAGGTAGCTCCCCTGACCTTAACATGTGTGAAAACTTTGGTAGTATCTTAAAGGATTGTGTTGAAGCACGCACAGTGAACTATGATGGTATACCAAGCCTCGACGACCTGCGAAGAGAGGTGACCAAAGTGCTCAGGGAAATGGAGTTTGAGTCTTAGCTTTTTTGCGATTTGCTGAAATCATACCGCTCAAGAATGAAGGCTGTGGTACAGGCAGATGGAGGCCACACAAAATATTAAATACTCAGAGAGAAACTTGAATAAATACCTGTTCTGAATTACTTTTGTTTTTGTCCATATGAATTTTAGTTTATGCTGTGTAGAGGGGGCTGCTGTAATTTTGAAACACCCTGTATATATATATATATATATATATATATATATATATATATATATATATATATATATATATATATATATATATATATATATATATATATATATATATATATATATATATATATATATTCTATTACGTATGAATGCCTGAATCAAAAACGGTGGTTATTGAAGGCCCATGTGCGTACATACGTATAATTAATTCTGTTTTTTTACTCGTGTTATACAGCATCTGTATTCAATGATTTAGTTATTGATGATCAACATTTATTTAACAAAACTTCTTTTTATTAAAAATTTAGAAAAAATCCCAGTAGTGATATCCCTTGCCATTGACAGTATATTTGACAAATTGTCGAGGAAGTATTATTTTTGCTCTCATAAGCTACAGTAAAATTTGATACTAAAAATATCATTAGTTAATTCTAATACTAATACCTTTTGTCTAACCTGACTACTGTCCGGGATAGCTCTGAACGACAACTGATAAACTCTCTCTGTCTCTCTCTCTCTCTCTTTTTCCCTCTTTCTCCTCCTTAACACCCCATGTACTCTCTCTCTCTCTCTCTCTCTCTCTCTCTCTCTCTCTCTCTCTCCTCCCTAACACCCCTCTACTCTCTCTCTCTTTCTCTCTCACTTCCTCACCCTCTCACTATTTCTTTCTCTGGCTCTCTCCCTCTCTCTCTATTTCTCTCTTCAAACCTCCCTGTCTCTTTCCCTCTTTCTTCACCCAAAACACACTCTCTCTCTCTCTCTCTCTCTCTCTCTCTCTCTCTCTCTGTAACCCCATCCCAACCCCCATCTCCTTTGGTACCATACCCTACCACCAAAATTTTCCTTTCCAGATACTGAGCTTGCATGTATACCGAAATTTGATATGACAAATTCGTAAAGTTACTATGTAAACAGGCATAACCAGCCCCGTTTCACTGGCAGAACCAACCGGTTTCAGGGAAGCCCTTCCCCTACTTTGGTGCCCTTTGGTGTTAGTGATGTCTTGCCCCCACAGTATTCTTTTCCAGATAGTAAGTCATATGTATATCACATTTGGTTGAAATTGCTCAATGCGTGTCAGAGTTATTCTGGAACATTCATACATACATGATACATACATCCATTTATATATATATTGGCGTGTGTGTGTGTGTGTGTGTGTGTGTGTGTGTGTGTGTGTGTGTGTGAGCGCGCGCCCGCGCGTGGTGGATGTGTTCGTGTTCTGTATTCTGTAAGGCTCGGCTTCCACGGTTCAGTAACTGTTTCATCCTTTAAAGCTTTTGACGTCTCTCAGCACCTTAACTTTTCCTAACTAAAGGCCTTTCATTCTTCAAGAGGTAGGTCTCTCTCATCCGTCAAAGTAAAATTCCATCTTTTTCGATGTCTTTTCTTATTAGTTTTTTTTATTTTCGTTTCTTTTTGGCGGGGTGGGGTGGTATGGGGCGGTTTCTTGGGCTTTTTGTTATTGTGAATTGCAGCACATTTAATGTGGAGATAGAATAACTGCAATTGCCTAATGAAGTCTTGAGTAAAATCTTTGACGAGACAGAACTGATTGTATTAGACTTCTCAGTAAGGCTGTTGTATCGTCATTAAATTAGGATGAATATCCCAGTGGAAAACTACAATCACCAAATAATAGTGAAGGAAGAAACTTAACATTAATCTTACAAAATTTCATAAGAAATAAGATGCTGTTTCTAGAATAAAAGAAGACAAGAACAAGCATCCAGATAGAGAATGGATTATGTTATGAACACTATTTCAACATGCCCAAGTGCTGAAGGACGACAAAGAAAATTTGTTGGTGATAGAAACTTGCAGGCAAAACTCCTAGGGACAGAGAATAAAGAAGGATTATAATAAATGCTAAAAAGGGAAAAAGATCTATGCTTAAAATAAGCATTTTTGGAAAGAAAAGCATTCATTGTGCAAGACATCTCACGAAACAAGAGGCAAAAAGGATATACGATAACAACTCAATACTTTGAAGAATGAAAATAAGAAAAATCTCATGAAAACAAGAGCACAAGTGGCAATATGCCTAACACGGACGCGCCTCCGGATAACACACTCAATAGTTTGTACATGTATGTGTGTGTATGTATAGGTATATAGGTATATTACATGATGTCGCGTATATTCCTTGTTCTTTCATATATATATTATTTTATATTTTCAGCTTTCAAATTATTGAGTTATTTGATGTCGTATATCTTGTTCTTTTTTGTTTATTTTGTCGTATTGAGTTGATGTCTTTTTGTCTATTGTCTTTGAATGAATGTTTATGTCTTTCCATATATATATATATATATATATATATATATATATATATATATATATATATATATATATATATATATATATATATATATATATATATATATATATATATATATATATATATATTAGAATCTCCATGGACGAGAGAAAATAGATGTGGTTAATATATCTCCAGAAAAGGAAAATTTTTGATAGTTGCATAAAGAGCAGGATGTAACGAAGTAAGAGAAAGAATTTTTTAATAGAGCGGATGCCTGAAATTTTAAATAGCTTTCACTTAAATCAGAGATCGCATGGCATAGCAGAGATTTTTTTCAGTAAGTGGAGAACATCACTATGATAAAGAAAAATTCACCTACAGTGAGTGGAAAAAGTATAAAATTAAATGAAAATGATGGAAAGAAATGAAAGAAGGTGGTTTAGGTTAAAACCCACAAGGAAATAGAAATTTTCTTGAAAGTGATGCACATCAAGGTATAGATTTAAAGAGGTCATCCCAATATAAACATATTTCTTTTAAAATAGAGAAAGCTATACAAAGATAAAAGTAACTACTAATCTATATATATAAATGGATGTATGTATGTGTGTATGTTCCAGAATAACTCCGAAACGCATGAATTAATTTCAACCAAATTTGGTGTACATATGGCTTACTATCTGGAAAAGAATGATGTGGGGGTAAGACATTGCTAGCACTATAAGGGGTGGGGATTGGAAGGGCTTCCTTAAAAAGGGGCTGGTGCTTCCCGTAGACTTAGTAAGTGAATAAACTTTACGGGTTTATCATACCTCTTTTCAACCAACTGAGGTAAACGAAAAAATTAAAGTCGCAGAAACAGTGGGGTTGCGCTCTTACTGAAGGGAAGAAGAAGCACATGCTCTGGGTGTGTTCTACGCGGGTACGTCAGTATAAAGTTAACAAACAACGCACAAAGATCGGGAAAGTCAACAAACACATAAATACTTTCTACATTCGAGTCATAGTGTATTTAGAACTAAAGGGGAAACATATCCGGGATACGTGTCGTTAGGGAGAGGCTCTCAGGCAGAAATGGTATGCAGGTGAAAACGAAAAGAGAATATGAGAGGTTTCTTAAAGTTGGTGTGAGATGCAACCTCTCTCTCTCTCTCTCTCTCTCTCTCTCTCTCTCTCTCTCTCACACACACACACACACACACACACACACACACACTTGCTTTTACTGCTATGAATAAACACATTCTGGTAATTACTTGATAACCGTCAGACCTCAGGAAAAGAAATAAATCATTCTTTATCATCACCAGCGATAACAAACTGATTTATCTACAATTTAAGTGCTGTAGTAAAGAGGGATTCTTACGAGTATTTTCAGTTGATATTTAAAGACGAAAATTTTTGGAAGTCAAATATACTTCTGAAAACTCAAAACTCTCTCCTTCCTCCGATCTTACTCACATAAGTGAGGAGAGACGAGATGTCTCTCAGACCATCTTAGCATTTTAATAGCAAATGTGGAAGGGCGTGTTTTTGAAAGAAAATCTATTTTTTTTTTTATTCTTACTGAAAAGCTAGTCATTGTATGGCTGGGGAAGAAATGTCCAGATAAAAAGTAAGAGTGAAAAGAAATGTCTTTTTTTTTAAGCTGATATTTAGAAGACTCGTTCTCGGATCATTTTGTTCACCACTCAGTCAACGCGGATTCCAGTAAGCCTTCTATGATCGTATTTATTGAGTTGGCAGTAAACGTTCCAAGTTAGTATCACTGAAGTTATTCGTGACTGGTGAAAGCTCATGCTTAGCATCCGCCATTGGTTATAGAGATGTCAGCTCCGGTAATTTACCGTATACGCAAAGACAAAATAAAGAAAAAAAAAATTAAAAACATTTAGAGATCAGAGTGAACATTAATTTATGTTCTACGAAATCCATTCCTGTGTGTCCGTTCCTTAAGGTAAATATATATGTATATGAAATGCACGAATTTGGCTTTTGCTTTACGTTTCTATCATCATGTTGTAATGCAAAATAGCTGACCTTCCCATTTCTTTACGTTCCTTCTTTCTGTTCATAAATTCTTTCTACACCGACGGTAACAAAATTTCTTCCTAGAATTTTCTTCTTAAAAGTCAGGCTGCCTATCAGTTCAGTTCCTCTTGCTAAGGTTTTTATGGTTTTCTAATAGCGAATTTTTTCATCGTACTTTTGATTCCTATATTTATTTTTATTCCGAGTAATATATTTCCTAATATAAAGCACATATGCGTCAGTGTATAGCACCCTGAGGTATTACCAGAATCCTGTATTTTACATATTTCTACTCCACAAACTAAGCCCAGTTCTTGCGTTGAGAAAATTAGTCTTTCCGGATTTAAAGAAACTATCTCTCTGTGAAAAGCACATATCCATGTACAGTTCTTATTTATTTTCTTGTTAAGAACTCTCAGGCTTTGCCTTAAGAAAACTCTCTGATGCGAGCTAAGAAACATCAGTCTTTTGGAGCAAGGACGTAAAAACCACCGTAATAATTGCTATTTTCCTTGTGGGTTCCTGGAAAAGGTACATCGGGAGAACATCCACATAATTTTTTCAAGAATGTCTTGAGAGATCTCAAGTTATTGAATGATTTGCAAAAACTCACTAAGATAGAAAAACAAAACAATAATTAAAAGAACTTGTTTTGCAGCGGTGTGGAAGAAAATACCAAGAATTAATCAATATAATGATATAGAGATTTTTTCTCTCTCTTCTCCTTTTATCTCTCATGATATACTAAACTGAACATTTTACCAGGAAAACAGTTCATTATTTTTCATGCTTGTACCAAATCCTGTAAAAGTCTTGCCGTAATTGGTTATTCAATACATTCATCACAGAATAAATTTAACTTTATATAAATTACTAATATGAAATTGATTAATAAAACACTTGCATGTGATTGCTATATATAAACATACATATATATATATATATATATATATATATATATATATATATATATATATATATATATATATATATATATATATATGTGTGTATATATGCTTAATTTTATGCTTTCTATGATGATATGGAAAAATTTACAATAGGATCTACATGTTATGTGTGTGTATTTGTTGATTTTACTATATACATTTTGGTTAGAAATTTCCGGTTCTTATAGTATTCAATGTATCACGTGGATTATGGGATAGGATTTACTAGAAACATTTTGGTTAGAAATTTACGGTTCTTATACATTCAATGTACACGTGGACTACACACACGGATTTCATATAGAAATATATATATATAATATATATATATACACACACATACACATACACACACACATATACATATATATATATATATATATATATATATATATATATATATGTGTGTGTGTGTGTATGTATGTATGTATATATGTGTGTGTTTGTGTGTATGTGTATGTAATTTGTATGGCTGTGTTTGTACTGAAATTGGTCCCATAATCCACGTGATAAATTGAATAATATAAGAAACGGAAGTTTTTAAGCAAAAAGTAAATAGTAAAATCAACAAATAGATACACTTAAAACATGTGAATAGATCCTATTGCAAATTTTTCCATACCATCACGGAAAGCCGAAAATATCTGGTTACTTGTGTCCGCGTGTTTTGAAAACATGTTTCAAAATTGCGTCCTGAAATACGCACGGAAATATCGCTCTTGAATAATGCGTCTGTCTAACGAGGTTTGCATCAATGATTAATTATCAGTGGAGAGACACAGTCTGCAGAATAATGGTTCGAACCTGTCATACCTGTCATTCTACCATTGTCCAGTTTTACAAGGAGTATTTGCTCGGGAACTATATTCCCATGGGAAATCGGCGAAATTATGGGGAACATTTTGTTTATTTTATTCAGTTGAAGCGCTGAAGAAAAATCAAAATAAAAATTTTCTTATTCCTCAAAGGATTCGCTGAATATCGTAAGCATCCTGGTCTTCGTCTGCCGTACCTCAGAGATCACTGAGTGAAAATCTTTCTTGTTTATGAAACAGAGATGAAGTCGTTAGCTGTTATATTCACCCGGTTTGAAAGGTTAATAGTTTTTCTCTAATACACGTTTTTCTTCGTCTTTCTTACGACTGACGCCGCAGATGATTTTCGTATTCCTCTTTTATTCCATCACATTTAAAAATAATTGATTTGTCAGATGACTCAAATATAGTTTGTTTAATGGACATGTACGTGATATTTTTATTTGTAGTCAATAACCAACGCCTGGACTGAAGGATACGTCAAACGTTCACAGAACTGGCATTTGACCTTTACATTAAAGGCCTGGTTTTCAAAACATTTTAACTGCTTTAGATATAAACACCTGATAATATCGCTTCGTATTCATTTGAAGGTAACGTATACTTTGGCTTTTGGAAGGGGGTCAATGCTTTTATTACTTACATATATGTATACACATATATGTATACATATACATATATATATATATATATATATATATATATATATATATATATATATATATATATATATATATATATATATATATATATATATATATATATATATATATATATATATATATATATATATATATATATATATATATATATGTATATATATATGTATGTATGTATGTATGTATATATAAACACATATGTACACACACACACACACACACACACATATATATATATATATATATATATATATATATATATATATATATATATATATATATATATATATATATATGTATGTATGTATGTATATATAAACACATATGTATACACACACCATATATATATATATATATATATATATATATATATATATATATATATATATATAATGTATATATATATATATATATTTCCAAAGATACTTTTCTAGTTTTCTATGCATATCCATATAAAAACGAGCGATATTCAAAGATTTCCATCTTAGTACATACACACACATACACATATATATGTCTGTTTTTGTGTGCATGTATATCTATGTACTAAAGATGGAATTTTGTGAATATACTCTCGTTTTTATGTGGATATGCATAGAAGAATTTTGCAGAAGTAAAATTATTCATACGTTATGGACTAATACTTTTGTTTAATAATCATACAAAATTTTCAAACTTCAATATAGTTATAGCGTCAGTTTGATGTTAGACTTATCCGTGGAAAAAGCCATCGACAAGGTACTTCAGGGAAGACACGTTATAAGAGCTAAGAAGGACACAGAGAGAGGAGGAGAACATTGCGTAATATAAGGAAGAAGACGGTTACTAATCTCAGCACTCCAAGGATAAGCGGCTTCCACGGGGATGAGCTGGCTTGACTGGTCTCTTGATGGGAGGAAGAGAGTCTAAGGATAAGTTCAGATGTATTATTTAGATGCTGAATTCAAGAGTAGAACAGTTGTCTTTGAGTGTCCTGTCTAAAAGCAGTATGAATAATCGTGTATAGACAGTATATGATGAGAGTGAAAGATTCATCAACAATTCAATCATACATTATTTGACGGCCTTCCTTTGGGGATGGTTGACTCCATCTGGTGTTGATCTTCAGGTTCTCAACAAGTGTTTTGGGATGCAGTGACTAGGCCTATTTTCTTCTCTGGCATAGATGTGACTGGCCAAAGCATGGTCACTTTGGGGTTTTAACAATTGACTGTTAGGTTAACAGTCACGACAGGGCTTTCAGGAAACGTTCCAGACTCTTACACCCCACTATCATTGAGATCATATTTTCGTTAGATTGGTGGGCTGATAGATTATATATATATATATATATATATATATATATATATATATATATATATATATATATATATATATATATATATATATATATATATATATATGTGTGTGTGTGTGTGTGTGTGTGTGTGTGTGTGTGTGTGTGTGTGTGTGTGTGTGTGTGTGCCTTTGTGTGAGGGTGGATGGGTGGGCGTTTTTGTGTGTCTATGTAAATATTATCCTTACATTGAAATCAGTCGTCAAGTGAATATAAAGACTGATGTAGCCATTTTTTATATATTCTATGGTAAATCAAGAAAGAACAAAAGTATTAAATCAGAAAGATCAACCAGCAAGTAAAAACAACTTTTTATCGGACATAAGTAAACCACCACCAGTAAGAGACTAAGTTCATAGTTTACTACTGATGTCCTGGTTGTTAACATTGGTTAGTTACAATGAAATAAAATTAGTGCAATAAACTTAGTTTTTGTATTAACTAGTACTAGTCCGTAATTCAGATTTTGCCTATTTTCCGACTGAAATATCTTCACTGGTAAAGGATGCAATATATTTAAGTAATTGTTATTATCACCATTTAAACACATAACATTTCGGTCTTCTTTTTGCACTGGAAATAAACTGATTACATTAACTCGCAAAACAGAAAAAAGAAAAACATAAGGCAAATTTCATGTTTGACCATTGGGGCAATTGTACGTGCTCTCTCCATGTGGTAAGATGTATAAAAGGAATAAGTAAAAAAAAAAAAAAAATAAAAAAACACATAGACAACAGACATGATATACGCAATATCCTCATATAGCAGACATATAGCAACGTTATAGCTTCGATTCAGTGCTCGCTCAGACGTAATAAGAGGAAGGAAAAGAAAAAGAAACTTTTAATTGGACGATAACAAAAGTTGCCGGTAATGGGTTTTGGTCCACTTATTGCCTCGCAGTCAGACATAACACCTAATCTTCTCGAGTATTTTTCCCCCTTTTCCCCTCAGACCACATACAGCATTTGTTTCCGGTTACCTGTCTCTGTGTGCATCTAAAGATACTCTTGTTTTTATCTGCCTGTCTGCAAGATGGTTATCTTGATGCCTATGATGTCTGTAAGTATAAGGAGACTCTCTTTGAAAATAAAGCATTCAGTCGTTTAATTAATTTGTATAATAGTTTAAACTACATAATCATGGGGAAGTTTTAAAAAAGCCAGTATGGCCCTAAATAACTTGAAAGAGTTTACACAGGACAATTATCTATGCTCAGTCATAAGACGGTAAAGATGTAAATATAATTAGTAACATTCCACTGAAAACCTACAATCCATTAAGTAGTAATTAGATAAATTCCCTCCGCCAGAGCATTAGGAAAGACATAAAAACAGCAATACACATAAATGAAGTTCACGGGCTCAAAACAAAGAACTCCATTTGAGCAAAAATCCTATTAAAGGTGAAATATACGAACATTAAACGGTTCATTTGGCTGCAAACACAACTCCTTGGGAGTCTGCTCAAGAGGCTCGGATTTTAGGGGCTACGCAGACGTAAAGGGGCGGATAAGGAAATTGTAAGGAAAGGGGAAGGCTAAGTGCTGTTACAAAAAGCAAACAAAAAAGGAGAGATGAAACAGGGACATCAAGAAAGGCAAGCGACATTACACAAACAGTGGAGGAGAAAAGAAATGAGGAAAACAAGAAAGTACTGAGGAACTACTGAATGTTATTAAAGGGAACAGCGCATTTCGAGATGGATAAGGACAATTTTAAGGAAGGGGAAAGGTAAATGTGATTAGAAAATGTAAAGTAAGAAAACAATGAAGAGAACAAGAATGCACCGAGGCGTTTAAAAAGCAAGTAATGGAGCAATGCAGTTCATCCGAATAACGTATCAAGTAAAACGATGCAACGAAAAGTAATTGACAGTGATTAACCCAAGTAAAAGTAAGCAACAGACAAACGTACAAATATTCAAATGGGGAATGTGGAAAGTGATAAAGAGACTTACGTAAACACAAGAAAATTCATACACTTGCAGATCTTCAAAATAAAATTACAAACACTAACTGATATTTATTCAGTTGCAAACTCATGAGGAGATATGGGAAGATTTGAGCTATTTTTGAAATGGATTTATATCCTGATACCAAAAGTTAATGTTATTCAGCAACAGTACATCTCTAATTATATATATATATATATATATATATATATATATATATATATATATATATATATATATATATATATATATATATATATATATATATATATATATATATATATATATATATATATATATATATATATATATATATATATATATATATATATATATATATATATACATATATATATATATATATATATATATATATATATATATATATATATATATATATATATATATATATATATATACATACATACATACATACATACATACATACATACATACATACATACATACATACACATATGTACTGATATGCATAACGGAGCTTACAAGAGGTGGTTACAGTGATGTCAGCATGTACATTCATTTCCATTCTCTGCAAAAGTGACAGGAAATTGATTGCCAAATTGCTTGGTTTCAGTCATTAGCGAGAACGAATCGTACTCTAATTTCATCGTTCCTATTTCATTAACTCTTTTCCCCATCACAGTTTTATTTCCATCAGTAATACAGCACTGACAAGTTATTCAATTGTTCATTTAAAACAACCGATTAGCCTTTGTTAAAAAATTGGTTGCTCAATTTCTTTTCAATGAAAATATTTACCGGTTCACATGTCAGAAGATATTTCAATGTTTAAAATCCGTACATTCACGCACGGGCATGCGTACGCACGCGCACACACAACACACACACACACAATACTTATCTTTAAAGCTTAAATTTTTGACGAAAAAGATTTATGCTCTTCTAATCCAGTAATTTATTCTTTTTACCATAGTATTTTTTTTCGTATATGCTTAACGATGAGATTATTAGCCTTATGCTCTTCCTACCTTCGGTGTAACCCACCATATTCGTCTAACTGCTAGGTACTTACTTCACTGTTTACATCAAGGGGTTGTAACGAAATGCACCCAAATCCTGTCGTTAACGGGTGGGAATCAAGCGCGGTTGTTTTTGCATATAGACAGATGCATAGATATAAAGACTGATATACAGGCACATAAATAACACTTATAACAGTAAAAATAGGAGAAATTTAGAAAATTTGGAAAATTCTAAAATGGTCTGAGAAATGTGCTAGATCAGCGTTAAGTCGGTTTCCTTCCAAAAACGTTTCTCATATAAATAATTTTTATATTGAAAGCGCATACACTTTTCCTAAGCACGAGAACATGTTTGAGTAATATAACCAGCTTAGGAGACACTGAACTTTGTAACTGTCGTGAAGTTTATTGTTGGGTACGTTTTATAAAGACTTTAGATTGAACTCATTTCTCTTGCTCGCAATATTGCTTTCATATTGGAGAGGATTTTCCTTCTTTGATCCCGCTTGACCGGAGGGAATTGAATGGCAAGCCTTTTAGTCATTAACCTTCTCGTTATCGGTTTCTGATTTCCTGTCTGATGCATTGGATCGTTTCATTCTTCCGCTGTTCCCTTTCGCAGAAGGGAAGATTCCGCCTCCCTTTCATTCGCTCTCGTAATACTTTCTCTCAGCTGACAGGCTTTAGAGTTCTCTTCCATCTTCCTTCTTTTCTGATTCCTACTCTATATATTTTCAGAGGCCTGTCTGTCTGTTGGCCACATTTACTTTTACCTTTACTTTTTACTTACTTTTAACAGAACTCTGTTAGGTAAAGAGGTTGCTCTTTTCCTGTCGCGTCGTTTTTTTGTCACGCACATACACGTAAGCGCACGCTTGCACGAACGCACAAACACATATATATATATATATATATATATATATATATATATATATATATATATATATATATATATATATATATATATATATATATATATACACACACATACATATACACACACACACACACACAGACACATATATATATATATATATATATATATATATATATATATATATATATATATATATATATATATATATATATATATATATATATATATATATATATATATATATATCCACACGCACACACTTATATGTGGTATGCGTGCGCTCATGAAAATAACATGGCAGCGACACAGTTGAGGAATTATAATATCATATCGCGTGTTTTGGCAGTGATGAGAGTCATTTTCTTACGGAGAATTCTATAGAACATATATGGTTTTTTACTTTTATGTACATGGAAACACAATCGTACCTTACTAACCGATATATCGTTGTAAGTATTATTAGCTGCTAGCATTCCTAAACCTTGTTAAATCACTCTGGAGACCTTTTATCGATTCCTTGAAATTTATATTTTCCGTAGCTCTTTTACTAATTCATATTCAGTAATCGGTTTTGTTCTAAACTGAATGTATCGCTTCAGTTTTTCTTGACATTTTACTGCAATCGGTTATATTGTAAAAAAAAAAAAAAACGTTCATTTTATTTAAATTTCCCAGAGCGAAAAAAGGTATTAGTGGAAACGCGCAAAGCCACGCTTCGCTCGTGGAGATAACAAAGCGACAGGAAAGCCTTTATAACGCGCTGCCTAATTACCATAAGCAGATTATGCTGCTAAAAACAGTATAGAAATTGTTAGCTTAAGATAACCAAAATCCTGGTGGTACAGAGAGAGAGAGAGAGAGAGAGAGAGAGAGAGAGAGAGAGAGAGAGACCGTGAAAGTTGGGGTTACCTTCAATTTTCAATTAACTTCTGCGCATTGATGTTCTTCATTATTTCTACGTGATCTTTCGGTTGCCAGAAAGGGGTTTCAGTTGCTTAAAGATTCGGTGACAGCGATAGAGATAAAGTTAATGACGCTAATGGCTATCATTGGTATAAGAAACTGGGAATTTTAACCTTTCAATTACCCACCTCTGATGTTTAAAGTTTGCACATACTTAGGAGATTTCTTCCTCGACGTCTTTACTTTGGATTAAATCGAATATAACAGACTAATAAACTCCTATGTGGAAATAATTATACCGAGCGACTACCTATGTGGAAATGAAGGAAATAATAATACCGAGCGAGTACTTGTTAACCATCTGTAACGTTATGATTCTATAACTTTCGGTAAATAAAGTTATCTTAATCGCCCAGATTCCATTTTATTTTCACAGTAAATATATTTTATCATGATTTCCCGCAAATGTTACCATAAGTTCTTGGATCACTCCGCCATCTAAAGTTACAGCAGATATCTTTACAATCATTTCTCTTTTCTTCATCTTTTAGTGCATAACCAGAAAAGAAAGTATGTCCTTATCGTATTCTTTATAGAAGAAAAAAAAAAAGTAAAAAATGCGCCGAAGTTTCTTCGGCGCAATCGAGTTTTCTGTACATCGGATAATGCTGTGTGAAACTTTCAGCCACGGCTCGGTGGTGGTCTGTGTTGTTGGCACTAATAGTGGTGCCGGACGCATGATCATGGCTAAATTTAACCTTAAATAGAATAAAAACTACTGACGCTAGAGGGCTGCAATTTGGTATGTTTGATGATTGTAGAGTAGATGATCAACATACCAATTTGCAGCCCTCTAGCCTAAGTAGTTTTTATGATCTGAGGCCGGACAGACAAATAGCCATCTCAATAGTTTTCTTTCACAGAAAACTATAATGTTACAAAAGAAAAATAAAATTCAATAAAAAGAAATTTATAAACAGGCCAATAGAGATTTTATGATTTTCTATGAATCAGCTAAAAATATTTAGTTGGTAACTTACTCGTCCTTAGCTTATCTATGCGCCATCTATAAAATTTCCCTCAAAAATTACTGATGGCTGATTTTACTTTACAATCAAAAGTGTGATTTCGTACTTAACATTCTAAAATAAAAACAGATTTATCTTACCTTAAATCTTGAATTTATTACTATAACTCTCCTCACATATATAACTATATTAGCAAAGCAAAGAAACTAACAAAATTGTACAAGTTTTTATGTTAAAATCAAACAATCATGTATACGCGATTCAAAGGCTACAGTTTTTTTCATGTCTTGGGATTGCAACCTCCACTAATTTCAATGTACTGGAACTAATTTTGATCTTTAAAATGTTAAATTTATTGCGTTTTACTAATTTGCATTACTGAAGTCACATTAATTTAGTTCACATGTGTTAGAAGGATATTACAATTACGATTCCGAAACTATATTAAAAAAAAAATTCTATGCAAGACACTATGAAATTTCTCTTTTGCTAAGGGTACATGTTTTCATTAGCTTTTTAGTTATAACAGGGAGGGAAAGGGAATATTAAATATAAAGAAAAAAGAAACCTGAATTTATTTTCAATCATAGGCAGCAAAATATTTTAGCTTCATCAAATATTCCATTATCGGATACAGAAACATTTTTTTTTTTGGAAATGAATGAGAAACTTTTTTCCCTTTGCGCAATTTCTGACAAAAATAAAACAAACAATTTGAAATAGACTCCCAGGTTTTCTATATATGAATATTTTCCTTAGGTATGCCTCTTTCAGTTGTAACATTCGATTACATTAGAAATTCCTTGTTAATTCATTTTTATGATTTGAGCCCCAGGTAGAAAAATATTTATATTGTTCGTAGAATCATAACCTGTGGCATAATTTGTAGTTTAACTGCAAAACAGACGAGTTCCTAAGGTATTTATTTATACAGCAATAATAATGACCGTTTTTATGGAACAAAACTTGCTTTAAAAACAATGAAAACTGTTGCATTTTTAAAATACAAAAACAATTCCCGAAATTGCACAACTGCTTCGACAGATAGGAATATGAGAGGGTTTGAAATAATGATATAATCCCAAATTACAACTTATGCACTGCATATATTCCCGTATTCTGGATTATTTTTTTGACTACTGTTTTAAACCCAATTTCCACATTTAGTGATCAGGATACGTTCGTCCTGGCTGGCATATTGTTCTCTCGTACTTTTAGAGAAGAAGAAAACAATTTTTTCACAAAGTAAGAAGATATGCTCTTAGTCACGTATTCGTATTTGTAAGCATTCGTCTCATAACACTCAAAATATACACATACGTACACACACACACACAAACACACACACACACACACACACACACACACACACACACACACACATATATATATATATATATATATATATATATATATATATATATATATATATATATATATATATATATATATATATATATATATATATATATGTGTGTGTGTGTGTGTGTATGTTATTTCCCTTTGCAATACACACAGAACTAAGGAAATTATGTTCATAGAAAAAAAAGTAAAAAATAGAAACTGATCTTCATGTTTCTTCATGACGAAGATAATTATATTTATTGTATTCATAGCAGTCTCGAAACATTGGTATAAACGTCAATTCGTAAGTTACCGGCGTAAGACATCAAAACACGTACATTGAGAAAGGAACAAGCATACTGAAATATGAATATTATTTCTGTGAAAAGATAAAATTATCTAAGACTTAGAGACAGAGAACGGTGAGTCGTAGGGTCACAGATTTCCATTTCCACTAGTAATTATTTATGAGATTTATATATTAGAGACATTTAATTTGTTAAAGCAATGTCTTTACTCTCTTGAATAAGAAAAACAACTCTATGATACCACCAGCTATTCGACAACATTCATACGAAATTGCTAATTATGTCAACTAACACTCGAACTACATTAGTCACCGAAGCGACCTTCATCATTATCTGACAGAAAATGCAAATTGCCGAAGAGACTTACCGTGATCATCCTGAGACGATGCCAGTGGGACCTTCAGTAATACGAGCGATGCTATCGTCACCACCACTGCATATTCTCTCTTCATTGTTCACTTCTTCAGTGTTCTTTTTTTGTCCTCTGTGTCGATTTATGTTTTTGTTCCTTGTTTCTCTCTACGTCAGTGCGTTAGAATGTTGCGATAGATATTATTTGTTCAGTGTTTTACCTCGCGTATCGTATTGGTGTGGGAGGTAGCACGTCATGTTTACCTTTAGTTTGCTCTATGTTTTATTTTTTTTCTGTGGTCAAACTTCGATTTTCCATGGAATTTCTTTATCAAAAAGTGAGGCACAAGCCTAATTTAGGCAATATCAATAAAAAACTATTGGTTGCCCAAGGAGATATGATAGACTTTTGCCATAATAACTATGTGAATTCGTGACTCACTTTTGAGATCGTTTTATTTGTGTGGCCTTCATTATTTTCATCACTAAATGCTATATTTCATCTGTACAACAAATGCATGGCTACCGGTACATAAAATTTCTACTTTTATAGAGGAATGATATATTGAGATGATATTAACTTTCGAACTTTTCTGCGGTTCACATACTATACACAGGTCACTTTTAAAAAGTTACAAAACTTCAGTTAACAAAATAAATCACTCATACAACACTTTTCTTTTATCGTTAGTAACGAAACGTGTGTTTAGTGATAGGACTTTTATCCTTTTTTCTATTTACTAGAGCTGAAAAAAGAGAAAAATCGATGAATCAAATTTTATTAAGATAAGTAGAAAAACAGTATATAAAATGAGACTTGTACATAGTTACTACAATTGTAATGCAGTACCATACGCATTAATAACACTTGCATATGAATAGGAATAAATTTATCAGCAAACGCCATTATTTATTGTCTAGTATTAATTAAATGGAACTATTGTGTTCTTGTTATTTCTTTTGTAAACATTTCCCTCGGATTTCATCGAACCCTAATCTTTTAATATTTGTAATGAAGTCAGTAACAGGACTTTATTTATTTGCTGCTTTTAACCCCATTTTTATAGGCTTGTTATTTCCTAACTTTCAATGGATGAAATGAACGTTTCTGATAGTTTTTATGTAATGATACTCTTTGATAGTGAATGGTCTACTTTGAATATATGGAAAATACCTGAATACAGATTTTACAAGATCATTCTTCAGCCTCAATAAACATCTGAAAGTGTTATAGTTTATAAATTATCATATACAGATGTAATATTATAAGTTGTAATCACGTTTATACAAGTTGGTAGTAAATAAAACGTAATTCCCCAAAAATGGAACTATTGCTTACTCAAAAAGATTGCTAAACAGACGTGTACAGAAATCCCAGTTACCACTGGCCGGTTTTCTAATTTGTCTCACCCTTTTGAAAAGGCTTGCAAACTAATGGATCTCACCCAGGATGGCATAACTTGATTTCTCTTGTTAAGAAATATCTGAATTATTTTATTATTCACTCTCATGGTATGCTTCAAGCTCTGTGTCGTTGGCATTCGTTCCGAAGCCGGATTATAAATACAAATCAATCTGTTAGTCATTATTCCAAATCAACGTTCTCCGTATATGTTGTCACTTGATATATTTTTACAATGTTCTAAGGAAAAAAACTTTAACTTTCCAAGTTAAATAATGCGTTTTTTATCATAAATATATTAGTAAATTTCACATATGTTTTTAGAAGAAAACAAAAGCCAACTTTTCAACACTAAAGATGCGATGGTTTGTTTTAGAATGGAGTGTTGACACTCTTGGATTTTCTTGGGAGACATTGCCGTGGATATTAAACACGTTCAGGTTTTATGAATTTGTAAATTATCGTAAGAAAATAACTTTTTAGAAGATAATCGAGGAAGGAAGAATAACCCACCCCGGTAAAAAGAAATACAGTAAGAACAACTTTTCGAGATTTGAAACTTTCCATAAGTAGAAGAATTTTAAAGTCTACGGTCATCTTTAGTCACATTTCAATTACAAAATGGGATTCTTACAATTCCTGTAGTGTCACTAAAAGAGATTTAAAAATATTGAATCAAAAAGCACACTGAAATATTTGCTTTCCAAAATGCGTGTTTTATCTCTTCATACATTAAAAATTGCTGTAATGAATGCAATTCGTTTTGGAATTATGAAAAATATGTTCAATATTAATGATAACAAAAGAAAGTAGTAAACCGTATTATGAAAATTAAAGTAAGAACATTGAAGAATTGACATTCTTTATATTAAAGCCATGTAAGACTATATAGGATTTGAATAATAAAACCAAGTATACCTCTTTTTTATATAATGCTCAAATATACGGACATTTCCGGCCACTATATTCTTTGCACACAAATACGTAACATTTCTTTCTACTCTGCCAGCATATTACCTATTGCAACATTTAACACTAACGAGAAATAGCTATTATTATTATTAAATATATAGAAGCAAGTACACATAACCATGCGACTTCTCGCATAATTTTAAATAAAATTCTTAGAGAACAAATATGTGATAAATCAAAGTAAGAGGAAACACGAACGAAAAGAAGACGAATGCTAGCAGACAGCAATGATCTTAAAAGAATGAAAATCGATGAGATCTTTCATATCCTTTCCGTAGTATGAGTTTTAAGATACACATAACAACAATCAAAGCCAATCTAAACTATTTCATATGAAATAAGAACAGACGGTAAAAAAATTTGAAAATGCGAATGTCCGAATTAATAGTAAACCTTTTAAATATATCTTAAATAAAAGAATATTGAAGTTTAGATTGATCTTACCTTTTACTTCACATGAAAAGAGGGAATAATAATAATGATGAATAACAAAAAGAAGAAGAAGAAGAAGAAGAAGAAGAAGAAGAAGAAGAAGAAGAAGAAGAAGAAGAAGAAGAAGAAGAAGAAGAAGAAGATCGAAAAAATTATGCTGAAAACAACATAGGTAAGACGACCACTTTCTGTAACGATAATTTATTTTCTATATAATGTAATAGAAAAGATAAGACCACATATAAGTGGAATAGGTAACAAAAGACAACTGATGATTATATACTAACTCTCCGTCATTTAAAAAGTAATAATAACCATCAACATAAATAATACTAATAATTTAGAAGAACGGAAGTTCATTCGTCATATGTACAAATGGCACTTGACGTATTATACTCATTCTCCTGTCATTAGCCGTTTCTTATCAGTTCGTAGGCTAAAAAGACTGTGCGTGAATGCCTTTGTGTGTGTGTGTGTGTGTGCGTGTGTGTAACAAACAAGAACTTACACTCACAAATATAATATAGTTCCAAAAGATTGGTATTGTTAATAAGTAAAGAAGTAAGAATTATGAGACACCATTCTATATATATATATATATATATATATATATATATATATATATATATATATATATATATATATATATATATATATATATATATAATGTGTGTCATGGTTCTTCCTTCTTTACTTGTTAACAATACCAATCATTTGGAAGTACATTATATTTGTGAGTTTGTGTTCATGTTTGTGTCATTTCTCTTATTAAGAATAACGCTCTCTTTGAAACTGCTTTATCAGTACTTCACGGTATGCTTTTGTATAAGCTATATAGCATCAAACGAGATATTAATAAACGTAAAATTATTTTTTTTAAATGAATAGTAGTTTACCTGTAATCGATCTTTAGATACCTTATAATTTCTTTTATCCTGAAGTTATGATTCAGCTTAGGCAAAGAAAATCATTTGTCTTTCAGCTTTACACCACATATCTGATGTCCATTCGAAACATCATCTTTATCAAGATTTTGACCTGAAACACTAATCTTGCCAATTATTTATTGTACACTTCTACTGAAACTTGTCACTGAAGTTTTTGCCTAAAATACGTACTCATTTTTTTTTTCTCTCTCTAACCACTCGCCATGAAAAGAATAAAAGTACAGTGATTATTAATAATAGTGATTAGTAATATGCAGCCTTTCCTTTCTTAAAATTAACAAAATATTTCCAAAGTAGATAATGCTCACCAGTTACATTGTTACTGTAAAAATGACAGAGGAGGTTTTACGAGAAAACGAGCTATTCAAAGAAGTATTACCGTGATTACAACTTGCAATAGCAGTCTAAATAACTGACTACTATTGTCTAGTCAACCAAGCTCGGATATAGAAATGAGCCGTCAAGTAACTTTATGGTTAACGCACCATCCCTGCAGCCAGGGTCACTCGGAGAACGATAAAGAGACCGTTCGAGCGATACGTCTTCTCGCTACGGCAGCA
>NC_089742.1:14291665-14294165 GCF_040412425.1 Macrobrachium rosenbergii
TCTGATCCCCGACACCAACACGAATATCACGCACGCCGTCGCCTCAGTATGATTATCATTATCATCGTTACTCTTGCCATTGCAACATATGCTGGTTTTCAGTCAGTACATAGTGCCGGCGGGTTTTATAAGACACCTTAACAATTAAAGATATACGTACATTGTGTTAATATATACGCTGTATACTTATATCAGAAATATTTATGATATAAAATAGTTATAAATATGAAGAAAAGTACGAGTAAAAAGACGTAACAACACTAATTGTAATATATATATATATATATATATATATATATATATATATATATATATATATATATATATATATATATATATATATATATATATATAGTAGTACTGACATACATATATATATGTGTGTGTGTGCGTGTGTTTGTGTGTGCATGAAAGTAAACCATCAGTATGTGTGAGCATTACTTTTTTGTGTTGTTCTGTATAGGCAGCATTCTTTATATGGAAAAATCATCCCAATTTTTTGCCGTTTTCACCATATAAATTTATTGCAGATCTGAAAGATGGAAGAGTGAATCGGATTAATGTAAATCTAAGAATAACAAAATAAGATTACACATAAAATTCACTAATGCATAAATCACGTGGTGGTGCAACTGAGAAATTACAATAGCTTACGATAGATATAAAAGTTGTCTCATGCAGAGTATTAGGAAGTATGTAATTCTAATTCACATTCAATAATTACAGGACGATGGCTGTGGCTGTTGCATTTTTGCCTCTGAAAACGATTCATACATACATGCATGCATATATATATATATATATATATATATATATATATATATATATATATATATATATATATATATATATATATATATATATATACATATACATATATTTGTTCAAGATACCAAGTCTGGTCTCTTGCAAATCATCAGTACTAATTCCCAAACTGAATTCCAGTAATTAACCTAACAGAAAGAACGACTTCTTTCAGTAACATCAGTTTTCTTTTTTTTATTTTTGATATGAATCTATTTGTTTTTCTAAAACGTTTCCCATTTCAGGTCATTTAATGCCTCTAAACGCCACAGCTTTTATTAATATACTATAGATACAACCTCAAAATTTTTTTTGCTGAAAATTGCTTTGATTCAGCATTTTCTCTTGCCTAATGGCACTCATGGTTAAACTTCAAAGTGGATGCCCATTAAAACAGTTTGCATCGTTATATTCTACTAAATGGGCTGAGGTGGATCTTTACTGCCAGCGATTTTCTTTGTATTTTAATGTATTTTAATAGTCAAGATGAATAATTTTTACTCACTACATTTTACGTAAATACTTTCTAATTTTATGATATTCTTTTATTATTAATGAATTTTAATTACTGAAGTTTTAGTCGATTTGTTGATTCTTAACAAATTTTCCTATGTATAAGGTAACATATATTTTGAGTAATTGTAAGATGATTTTACTAATTGTGATTTTATATTTTATGAATACCCAATGTAAATATTGGAAATAAAGTATTATTATTATTATTATTATTGTAAGGATGACAATCATATCTCCCACACACACACACACATACATGCATACATTATTTATACACACACACACACACACACACACACACACACACACACACACACACACATATATATATATATATATATATATATATATATAGTATATATATATATGTGTGTGTGTGTGTGAATATTTTCTTATAATATTTAGCGATGTCAGTATTTTATAGTGTTCACTATGTTATAGTTTCTCAGGATTTTTAAGTCTTCTAGTGTCGAGGAACTAAGGGGGTGTTCAGTCACAAAAATCACTAAATAAAAATTCTTCACTTAAAAAAAATTAAGATAATCTTTCTTAAATGGAATAAAAAGTTATACTCTCCAAGTCTGAATGGTTTTATAGCATATATAGATCCATTCAAAGAAATCGTGGCTCTATAATTATATATACATATTACAAACTAAAGAAAAAATTATAAACATTTTGCAATTTTCTTATATAATAAACAATGGAAGTGCAAACGTCAGTTAGGTTTAGATTTTAACCTTCATAAAATTTTTCTTGCAAGTTATAATAATATTAGGTCAGGAAGCCTAACTTATCAGCTACCAGAATCATGTTCCTCTTGGGGAAGCAGGTTCTTATAATGAACACCCTACAAATTGCTGCTGTACGTTAGATCATGAAGACGAATGATGATGACACGCGAGCCAACCATGTGGGTAAAGTAGTAATTCCCAATTCTCACCGGTTTCAAAAATCGAACGTTCTGGACAGTTGTTAACAGCATGAAGGCAGCACTAATCAGTGGTGGCTTCAACACGCAACGACCAGCGTAACACACGGAACATCACCCTGCCACAAAAATGGAGTAACAACATTCGTAGGTGTCTGTAGAGGATAGCGGCGAGGGACGGACAACCAATTCCCATATCGAATGCTAGAGAATGAACTAGACTTCCGAACGTACTAGAATACAAACGTT
>NC_089742.1:14304165-14309165 GCF_040412425.1 Macrobrachium rosenbergii
GACCACCAGAAGGGTTGGTGGGCCCAGACATACTTATATGAGAAACTATGAAAGGGAAGATTTTAGTTGAGATTTGTGGAAAATAAAACACGGGAAAGACGAGCGGCGGACTTCAACAGAGGCCCCTTGCGTCACGTGGCATTGGAGGCGACGATGATGATTTAATCATATTATTTTTTAATTACATATTTATCGCATGCTTAATTCTCTTCCTTTCATTCATCCTTATTCCGCCTTAATTTTATGGTGATGCATATCAAGAAAACTTCTTTTTAATTTCCATTCAACTATGCGAAAGTACTTCTTTCCACTGCATATGACTTGAGATGTACAGCTGCAACAATACGTTCTTCAATATTTTTTTATACTGTTTTCAGAGCAGCATTTATATTTTTTCCTGTATAGTAAAGCAACAAGTTTGGTTAAAAAGAATATCAACCTTAACGCAAGTATTTTGTAAAGAAGAGAAAATGGGAAACCAAAAACATGAATGAAGATTGGTAGATCAAGTAGAGACGAAAATTATATGTAAAAAGTAAATAAAGAATAATTGCTGATGAAGATCTCAGAATAAAAGGTATAAGTGGTAGGATATTCTTGAGTGAGATTGTATTTTAGTTTTAACGGAGTGAGTATACTGAACGATTTTGTAGCGTCCACGAAGGAGAAGAGCGACATTGCTAAAAGAAAGCTGAAGTAAAAGAATTAAACAAAAGAATATAATGGGCTTGGCAGTTGATAATGCAAGGCTTCCTAGAATATAAATCAGAGTGTGAAAACGCCGTGAGAATAACAACAAAGGTTTGGAAGTGGGTCACCGCTACAATGGTAGTGGTGAAAAGTTAAGTATACCTTAGTTTAACCAGACCACTGAGCTGGTTAACAGCTCTCCTAGGGCTGGCCCGAAGGATTAGACTTATTTTACGTGGCTAAGAACCAACTGGTTACCTAGCAACGGGACCTACAGATTATTGTGGAATCCGAACCACATTATACCGAGAAATGAATTTCTGTCATATGAAATAAATTCCTCTAATTCTTCACTGGCCGGCCGGAGACTCGAACTCGGGCCTAGCAGAATGTTACCCGAGAACTCTACCGACTCGTCCAACGAGGAACTTTTTCCTCTCCGATGTGAGATTTCATCAGGCAAAGAAATCCAAGACGTTTAAGAGACAATATGAAATACGTGTGATTATTTAGTAGTCTGTGAATAAAAAAGTTAAGTGTTGTTATTATTATCGGCATGATTAGAACTATGCCTCTGGTAAACACATTCATAAATACTGGACATGACTGCGGGTTTGGGAAAAGGAATTAACCTTCAAACTGTTTTTACATGGGAGGTTAATATGAGGAAAAAAAGAAAAACTTCAAGTTTTTGGGCTTACGATTAATAAAAGGGTTTGAATGAGTCTCAATTTACAGAAAGTGGAAAGCGCCAGGTATAATTGATGTCTGTTTCAAGAAATATTTAATATTTACGATTCCTATCTTGCCCATCTGTACACTAATTCTTTTACTCCATTTATTTATGCATTTATATTGTGGATATATATAGGTCCATCTTCAATCGAACTGTTAAAAAATGGACGCGATTTTGATTACCAGTTTTTTGATGAGAAATCGATTTTGAATAATTTTAAAATAAACTTACCGCAGTTTCTTGAGCACCTGATACATAATTAGTAAACAGTTAAGAGAGTGCGATTTACTGAGTCTATATTTTACGCATTCTATTCAGTCATTCGTACAAATCCCACAAAATAAACTGCAAAACAAATCTTTTTGAAGGGTGTACTCGTGATTAAGTAAAACCTAAACAAGATATTCAAATACATTTTAATATTTTTTTTGTTTGTGGAAGGTTTCATTTTCCATAAAAGTTGGCAAAAATATTTCGCCATCATCTGGTGCCAAAAAAAAAGGATATAAGATTAATTTGTTTGCGCTGTTTGTTCACAAACATACAACAATAACATACGTATATTATGTTTTAATGTTTGCTGTAAAAATAGCTAATTGATCCTTTGTCCTCGTTGAATACAGGAAATGGTAACTCCTGTTTTATAAAACAACTACTATCCCAAAAAATTTTGGATTATAATTCCAACAGAAATATAGCATTAATTCTAACCCCGCCCCCACCACCATCATAACCAAATCGTCAGATTACAAACCAATGTATTTCGGTGATACAGGGATAAACTAAATAATTATTCATTTTGCAATTATAATATGTATGGCTTCAACGTAACAAATGTTTTACATGCATGTATGTGAAAGACAGAGAGAGAGAGAGAGAGAGAGAGAGAGAGAGAGAGAGAGAGAGAGAGAGAGAGATTTTAAATTTCTAATCCTTCATTTATTGATTTTCTAACAGTTCTCTTATTGCTTCATGATACTTTTAATGAAAACTTAGACCAATGTTATTTGGTATTGTACATTTCCTAGAAAGAAAGTTTTCCCATTCTTGAGCCTGTGTATATCATTTGATTACCATGAAAAAGCCTTCTAATATATTTTATTCATATTTATTTTAATCATAAATCAAAGCCAGCTCATACTCCTTGCGGAAAGATTATGATTCTGTTGCAAAGAAATTCTTTCTTAGAAGTTGCCCAGTGTTTTTATCGTTAGGATTGAGACTTTTCTGTATTTTTTTTTATAATAGTGGCGTTGCAACCAATATGTGAGAAAGCATTGTAAGTGAGGGGATAACATAAAATGAAGTAAATATCTGGGACGTGTCCAACTAATTATATTTGGTGATATTTCAAAGATCATGTCCAAAGAAAGATTTTACATCGTAGATGCTCATAATGATGAATTATTACTCTAAAATGTTACGTTTGAGTGATATTTCAACTACAGATTGTTATTTATTATTCGGAAGGAGACCTTTCTATGAGGGCAATAGCGTTGAAAACAAGGGCTGTTTTCACAACATTCAATTTGTTGTCTTCTATATTCCTCTAACAATCTTCCTTTCATCAGCATGGTTGATCAAGTTTCCTGAGGACAAGTAAAATTTTTCTGTTGTCACAGCTTTATTACTTGTAACGTTTCGACTCACAGTCTGGTGGTCATTTACAAAGAGTGAATGACCTGACATACATGATACACTAACCGATCTGCCAACTGTAAACCACCTGCCTGCTATACATGCTATATATACCTGTGTAACTTACGTGACAATTCACTCACGCTTTGTAAATTACCATTAGAGTATGTGTCGAAACATTAGGGATAATAAAACCAAGACAACATGAAAACTTTACATTTCCTCAGGAAACTTAATAAACCAGCTACATGCTGATGAAAGGTAGAATGTGAGAAGAGTAGAGTAGACTCTGTACAAATTTATTGCCGTAGGAACAGTCATTATTATTATTATTATTATTATTATTATTATTATTATTATTATTATTATTATTATTATTATTATTATTATTATTATTATGCAAGGAGAATGATATTATCGCAACTTTGTAACTTGAGCGAATTAAGATTGACCTTGGGTTAAGTTTGAAAGTTATACAGTTTCAACTGAAAAATTTTACGTGAAATGTGTCATGGATACTGGAAAAACTCAAATAGAATGCAATTAGCGTTTTTGATACCCTAATATGCATGAATATTCTGAGAACAGGATTGTGAAAGGTTTCTTACACCCTTTATACAAATACTATAATACACGCACACACACACACACACACACATACACACACACATCCTTATATATATATATATATATATATATATATATATATATATATATATATATATATATATATATATATATATATACATATACATAATATCTTTTTGGGTTAAATAATTTTTTCTTATTTTTACATTTGATATTTTATAGTTGCCAAGAATGATTATTAAAAAGTAATGTACAGAGAACTTATATATCTTTGCTCGGCATAAATCTTAACGATCAGTTATAATTTTACAAACAAAATCGTCGATCATAATATGTCAGAAACGTATATTGAATATAAGACATTTACGAAGTTTACAAACCTGAAACCTGAATTTATTATATATATATATATATATATATATATATATATATATATATATATATATATATATATATATATATATATATATATATATATATATTTATATATATACGAGGGTAAGTCATAAAAAGTTCCAGGAAAATTAATATAAAGTTTATTTAAGGAAATTCAAACATCATTTTTCTACATATCTACCATCTAACTCTATACACTTTTCAAGGCGCTGTCTCCACCTCTGCAACCCTTCTTTGTAGAAATTTGGGGCCTTTCTATTAAACCATGTTGAAACTGCATGTTTAGCAGCATCCAAAGATTCAAACCGGACTCCTCTTAAGTGTTCCTTGAGTTTTGGGAACAGGAAAAATCTGAAGGAGCAAGATCAGGACTATAAGGAGGATGTGGAAGAGTTTCCACCTAAATGTCCGTAGGACTTCTCTTTGCAACCCTTGATGAATGTGCTGGAGCGTTATCATGATGGAACAAAATTCTGCGGTGCAACTTTCCTCGATTTTTTTAGCCAATGCAGTCTTCAGCTTTTTTTGCAAAACACCTTTGTAGTAGTTCCAGGTGATTGTTTTTTGTCCTTCAAGGAAATCAATCAAAATCACTCCTTTGGAGTCCCAAAACACTGTTGCCATAACCTTCTGGGCAGATCTCGCCACTTTGAACTTCACTGGTGCAGCTGAACCTCTTGTTTAACCATTGCTTTGATTGAATTTTTACTTTCTGGGTCATATTGATGGACCCAAGTTTCTCTCCAGTAACAATCCGGTCAAAAACTCTGATTCATTTGATTCAATCTTCGTTAAAACTGCAAGAGAAAGTCTCAGCTCTTTGATGCAGTTGGTCTTCTGCGCAACGCTTTTGGGACCCAACGTGCTGAAAGTTTACTCAAACCAAGATTTTCATTTAAAATTGAAAATGCGGAACCATGGAGATCCCAGTTTCATTAGCTATCATATCGAT
>NC_089742.1:14319165-14329165 GCF_040412425.1 Macrobrachium rosenbergii
TTCTGAGCATCACACTATACTTTACCTAGAAATTTGAAAGCACGACGTCTATTGTTTTTACCATCTTATCCTCAACTTATTGTCTATGTACATTTCTCAGACAATTCATGCCAACAAAAATGTAACCTTTTACCTTTCATATTTATGAAACATTACTTTTCGTCCACAAAATGTTGGGAAAATATATATGTTCTCAGTTAAAATCTATTTCACTGGAGTTGGATTTTTATTTTGTTTTTGTTACTCCAGTCCTATTTCACTATTTTTTTTGCCTCATTTTTACCTAATTAAAATTAATGCAATTACGTGTTCTGATTTAATTTGAATACGATGAAAATGAAATAAGAGTGTGAATATTTCACATGTTTGGTAACTTTTGTCCTAATTTGAACATACTTTCATAAAAAGGCATTATTGGGATTAATATAAATCTACTATAAAGTTTACACGATATACATTGTGGGAGGTAGTTTCACGAGGCTAATTAGCGATTTTCTGTTTAAAGCGTATTGAGCACAAACTATGTGTGAGGTTATAAAAAATGAGAGATATTTTATTGCAATAAAATATGATTAAACGATAACAGACCTGGTATCCAAGTCATTTCAAGAAAGACCAAATAAAAGAAAGAATTTTCGTCGAGCGTGAATGAATAGGCGAAAATCTCTTTATAATGAGACCGTAAGCCTTAATATCGGCTGCTTCATGATCAACTTGAATTATAACCTCCCGGGCCAACGTTAACAACTCAGATTTCCTTTTCAATGATCTCCATCCCCAATCGAACTAGTTACTGTCATATATTTTCTTAGACATTTTTTTTTTACGAAAATAAATTCTTCTCTGTAATATTATATGTACACACACACATACATACACACACACACACACAGTTACACAGTATATATATATATATATATATATATATATATATATATATATATATATATATATATATATATTATATATATATATATATATATGTATATATATATATATATATATTTATATATATATATATATATATATATATATATATATATATTATATATATATATATATATAATTATATAATGTTTAATCAGTCATTACGCGTAATGACTAAATTTCAGTCATCACGCGTAATACACTTAGGGACATTTATCAGGAGCTATTAAACAGCAGTCACCTACACTGTTTCGCCGGGTTTAGTACTAGTCCTTGGGGTCAAATGTATTTCGCCGTGTTTAGTACTAGCCCTGGGGATAAATATCTAAAGTGCATTACGCGTGTTGACTGAAAAGTCATTACGCATAAAGATTACGCGTGTTGACTGTAACATTATATATATATATATATGTATATATATATATATATATATATATATATATATATATATATATATATATAATATATATATATATATATATGTATATATACATAGAGACGACCACATGAAAGGTGAAAATTAAAGACCAGGTACCAAGCGCTTTCGTGCATTGCGTACACTTCTTCAGGGGCACAAAGTGAAATAAATAAAGAGAGACATAAACAAGAAAACTTCACAAAACAAAGATCAAAGCCACTAACAGGCTAAACATCATTACTGAATGCAATCACTAGTTTGAAGTCAAATTGTCACATACCAAACAAAAATACTTTAAAAATACTTAAGAACTGAAACTGCAGTTAGAACAGGCTATTGCTAAAAGGTAACATTGTACTTCCCTACAATTTTATGAACAAGGTAACTATCTAATTTAAAAAGACCTGAACTAATATTTATTTAGTTGATTGTTAAAATGCTTAATGAAAAGGCAGATTCAGTTATATTTCTTTTAACAATTTTGGTTACAAAAAATTATCTCGGATGAATTTTTCCAGTCTATACAATGGTTAAATCATTCATATGTACAAATAAACACTTGTCAATTGGCCTGTTCGAATCGTAACGACTGTTTTAGACGATAATCTAGTTCTTTACCAGTTTGACTTAGGTATTTATTTACATCCAGCACAAGGAATCGTGTAAATACAGCCATTAATTTTTTGGGGAGTTACGAACAATGATATTGTTAAAGTGTCCGTGAAAGTTTTGTAAACAACAGTTATCTTGAAAATTTTCAGTAATTTTTAATGAAATAAAATTTAATTTATGGAAGTGAAAATATTTTCTCTCCAAAGGCTCCTTTTGTTATTGGAATAAAAAATGTTTCTAGCTTTCTGTAAAGATTTGTCGATTAAAAACTTTGGTATTTTAACATAATTCCTACGTCGTAAATTTTACTGTACCTTCGCGAGTCCTAGAATTCTGGCTGCATATCCTTAATGCCCTTTAAAAACATGCTACAAAAAACTGAGAGTTTTACATTAAAAACAGTGATCTGAATAATAGCAGTTCATAAGAACAGACGTTGGTAGGCTTTTCTGTAAACATCAAACACAAAAGTTCTATCCCTTCTATGAACCAAAACATCTAAAATGGTAATGAACAATTATTTTCCTCTTCAACGGTGAATTTAATAGAAGGTACCAAAATGATTTACCTTGTCCAAAAACTGTTCAAATTTTCTCTTACATGGGCCAAACATTAGATAGTTACCTTGTTCATCAACGTATCGAAACCAAAGTTACCTTTTAGGCAAAATAGCAGGCAATATTTTTACTTTAAAAGTTCCATATACTTTTAAAGAACTTTTGAAAGGGATTTGACAATTTAGCCATCCCAAACTTTTGAAGGTAATAATTTTTAACTTAAAAACCAATAATTTTAACACATAATTTTATCAATTCTAAAATTTTGTCAGAATTTAAGGTAAATCATGCCTTGGTTAATTGTCATATTATATATATATATGTGGTATATATATATATATATATATATATATATATATATATATATATATGTATATATATATATATATAGTTATATATATATCATATATATATATATATATATATATATATATATATATATATATATATATATATATGTATATATATATATATATATATATGACAATATATATATATATATATATATTATATTATATATTTTGTATTTATGTATATATGTATTTATATACATATCTTCCGTTATATGGGCTACACAGTGATCAGATATAATATATTTATATATATATATATATATGGGCTAAATTGATGAGATTCATGAACAAATAACCAAATATACATGTTGTAATCATATCTAGAGTGTTTAGCTGAGAATTGAGCCCCATGGGTCACATCATAAACCAAAATTAACAAAATCAACAAAAGCTAATTCAGAATGGGTCTTTATGTAAATTTCTCCATTCATTTAATAGTTTTTGTGGCCTCCATCTGCCTGTCACATCATCATTCTTGAGGGTATGATTTCAGCAAATCATCAAAAATCTGAGACTCAATTACTCCACTTCCTGAGCAGAAAGAATGGTCACCTCTCTTCATTAGGCGTCGAGGCTAGTATACCATCATAGGGAGGGGGGAAGCGTGCTTCAACACGATCCTCTAAGATACTACCAATGTTTTCACAGAAATTAAGGTCAGGAAGCTACCTGGAAATTCACTTGACAAGAAGAAATCGATACCACTGTTTCGAACCAGCTCCTGTGTCTGAAGAGCCTGGAAACATGGGGTCTTATCCTGCAAAAATGTGACTTCTTCAACAGATAACACATTTTCAGGAGAATTTTGAGGAAAGAAAATACTCAGTAAACACAGTTTCTCTGAAGTATTAACATTCCATGACTATCCTTTTTCTTTGATGATCCACATTAACTGTTTGGCTGTGAAAAAGAGAAAAATTCCTAAACATTCAGGAAATTTCACAACTAGGTGATAGCGCACGTCATCGTTGATATCATCCATTTTTTGCAGCCCAAATGATGTCATTTTTATGATTTGGCTTCCTGACTGTGTAAATGAAGAATTCATCATGATCCCGGCAACATGGAGAAAGTCAGTTTCATCCCAGTCTTGAAGAAATGAACCACAAACCATGCACAGTCTACTTCTGTTGCTGTGTGATGTTGGTTGCTCCGTACTGAAATGGCTTGATACCAGATTTTTTCAACTACGATATACAGCACTATAACTGTTTTCTTCTTTCCCCTTCTTGTTTCTAGTTCATGCACCAGTTTTTAGAAGATTTTTCTTGGTCTGCACTGCTTCAGCTATGATGTCTTTAGGTTACTGAGAAAGGACTTCAGGCCTTCCAAGATTCTCACTCTTTTTCGCGATGACAGTCATATGGATTTTTTGGTTCCAGTTTTTTTAACAAAAGATTCATCTCTTTTTAATATATTGAGCTATCCAGGACATGAAATGAAGGATGCGCTAGCATCCCTGGCCTCTCTGAAGGTTATCCCGGATTCTTTCAGTCCATCTGATTTCCTCAGAGTCGTTAGCCATGGCTGTATCTCTTCTCTGTTACTCAGTCTAAAAATACAAGAAATATAAAATGAAAAATAGCATATAATAGAAACTGAAAATAATGTACTTTGGAGATAAGCTAAACAAAACTCTCATAACTTTCCATTTGTTCTGTGGAGGGGGGGTGCTTTGATTTCGAAACTCAGGAAATATTGGTTTAGTATATATATATAATTATTTATTTCTTGTGTGTTGGCTGTCAGACTGGCTGAATGTATTTCATCACATCACTGTCAATTCATAAACAAAATTAAGCTACAAATACCCTTTAAAAAAATGACCGCTCTACACTGAAAATAATGTATTTTCATATATTTACCTCGCTGAGTAAAATTTATATATCTTGATTTTATATATATATATATATATATATATATATATATATGTTTATAGAACTGAGAAACATAAATTATATATTTATATTTTTTATATATCATTTATATATATTTATAATATATATATTTAATAACGGTATATATATATATTATATATATTTTATATAAATCTATTTTCAGGTTAGGGGAATATATATACCAGTTCTTTATATATAAATATATATATATATATATATATAATATATATATAATATATATATATATATATATATATATATATATATATACATATATATATATAAATCTATGTATAATATATAATAAATATATATATATAAATATATATCATATATATATATATATAATATATATATATATATATTATACACTCTTATATATATATATATATATATAATATATATTATATGTTATATATATATATATATATATATATATATATCATATATAGATTATATATATATATAGGACATATATATATATATATTGTGAGGGAAGTGTCCAGTGTCTGTTCTTCAAATCAAAGGGATATCTGAAGTACTGGTCCCGTAGTCTAGTCACCATTTATATATGGTGACCCTCAGTGCTTTACCAGTGTCTGTTCTTTAAATCAAACCTGGTATCTAAGTGCTTGATATTTGATTACCAAATTACCATTTATTCAACATTATTTTTACCTTTGAAAAGCCAGACACCTGAACCCTCATCACACATAAAAGACGACTGATTTCTCTAAAGGCAACAGTGATCCCTAGTATTTATAAAACTTATCAATCATGAAAGAAAGCAGATAAAGAACGTTAAAACAGGTGTGAGGTAAAATAGGGCATCACCCATTAACATTATAAAAGTTCAAATATTTCCATTTATTTCATTTCCTTGGTTGATGCTCACTTCAATTACTTGAAGTAGAACATCTCACTTTACCACTCTATCTCTAATTTAAATCAAAATTACTGGTGGGTCAATGAATGAAACTCTGACATAATATTTTAAATACAAAAATTTATTTCTAAATTCAAAGATTATACATGACATTTAACAGTCTATAGGGAAATTATTATTATTTGAAAAATTGAAATTAAACTGAATTAATCATCAGTCAAAATTAAATCAGAAATTAATTTATTAATTCATAAAAATTATTCAAGAAAGATTTAAATTGTTAAATAACAAAACTTGATTGAAAAGAAATATACTGTAAGTAAATTAATTCCACGTATTAAAAACAAAATAAGGCAAATAAATCAATCATATAAAATGTGGATACAAAGACACAGAAATATTCTCTGCCAAAGATTAAATATCAAAAATGTAAAGCAAAAGTTAAGGCAATAGCAAATACATTACATATATGCATAAAAGAAAAATTCTTCAAAAGATAAAGCATAAAACATATAAAACGAAAAATAGTAAAAGACTCGAAAGGTATCTTTACATATAACGGGCGCAGATATTATTTTCATGCACTGGAAAACGTCAATAACTATATTACAATACCTTGGTACCAAATGCTTCGTGTCTTTAAAAGCGCCGTTACACACACACATTTAATAAAATATCATTCGGAAGATAACTCAGAACACATTTATAGAATTGAACAGTTAAAGAATATAGTGACCATCGTCTGCAAATATCAATTACATTAAAATGGACATTCGTAAGCCCGAGCAGGCTGTATTATCTTAGCGATCAGATAGATACGACTAGGAAAAACGCATGTATGTGTCTTCCCACAACGCTATTTTGGTCTCTTAGTTTAAAATTTAAGGGCGTCTATCTTACTGGTAGGTCTAAACAGTGTTTTGATCGGAGTCCCAGTGGAATGCATTATCAGCAGTTTTGAAAATAGAAATAACAACCGCTTTCTATACAACGAAAGGGTTCTTTCTCTTAGCGCCACTCCATCAGTTCCCTCTAACTATACAGCGTCTCAAGACATACAGCGTTCAATCATTTTATTCGCAAACTCTTTTACGGTATAATGTATCTGAACACAAATCATGTTAGTTATACAACAATTCATGTCATACACACGGGGAGATTACTGTATTATGAAAACCACATCATAAAATATATATATATATATATATATATATAGGAGTTTGAAAACAGTAGTGAGAATTTGTTAAAATTAAAATTCCTACATTAATTGATAGTCTAAAACTTTCAAATCTATTATGACGGTTGCAATAGCACTCTGCAATCAATATCAGTCATGCATATATATTTCATAGAAAATCTCTATAAAGCCGTAGAAATTGGTAGAGTAATAAGAGTAATATAAAAGAATTTTGTGATAAATATTTATTGCTGAAAATTGCGCAATAAATCCTTTACTAAAATTTACTTTGTGAGGACATATACCCATACGTGTGACATGTCTTATTATTTTAAAGATTTTAATTGATCTTTCATTTAAAAGTGCAGTAACTATATCAATCTATACACTGCCAGAGTAATGAAAATGTCGCTCTGATGATCGTGTAGATGCTGGGAATGTGTTCCACTTAATTTCTAATGATGATGCGTAAGAGATTAATTGCCCTACTGACTTGCTGGAAACGTAACTGACAAGAGTAATATTATATGTCAGAAAATAATCTTCATATGTATGCAAATGATTTATATTGTTATTGAATCTGATGAGGACTTTAGTCTTTTTTACTTATTATGTGTTAATATATTTTCCATATTGCATAAATGGGGTGCCCAGTTTAAAAGTCACAATTTCCCACAGTATGAGTGATCTTCATTTACTTTTTAACCCTCAAACATAATTGTCCATGCAACTGTTTTATTTTTCTAATTATTAGGAAACACTGAATAATTTGATGGATACATTACTGGAACTGTGAAACTGAGCAAATGTGTTCAGACTAATTCTGCAAAAAGTTCTCTCTTTCATTTCCAGTTTCACAACAAACGTAAACAAAAATTAAATATAAACATCGAGTTCATCAAAAAGTGTCATACTTCAGCCCACCGATCCAGGTCCAAAAGCATCATCGTTGATGTTCGAATTGGCTTAAATGTCATTGCAGCTTTTGGTATCCACGTATTACACTGTGTAAGAACCTGCTGAGAAAGAGAAAATTTCGGAAGGTTTTCTTTTTTTTTTTTACTTTCTTTGATAAATGTGGATACAAATTGGTTGTTACAAATTTAGTAGTTATGCAATTATATTACACCATGCTTTATTTTAACAGTTAAACTCATTATTATTATTATTATTATTATTATTATTATTATTATTATTATTATTATTATTATTATTATTATTATTTTTATTATTATTATTATTATTATCATTATTATTATGCTATTTTCAGGAAGTTTACATGGATAATTTCACTTCCCACGTAGATTGTGAGGGAGCCATTAGAGAGAGAGAGAGAGAGAGAGAGAGAGAGAGAGAGAGAGAGAGAGAGCACGTCATTCTAGGAATTTAAAATGTCACGATTTCCATTCATTTAAGACGATTTTTGTGCTTGGAATCTTATGATAAGCTACGATTAAGAACTGTCGCAACATAGGCAGTAGTCAAACTATTCATGTCTCTTGAGCATTGATTTTACAGTTCACAAATAAAGAGAAATTAGTTTACTTGCATACAGTGAACGTTTACCCCATACACTTTTTTTCAAAAGTCTTGTGATAGGATTATTTCATTCCATCCTATGCTTACATCTTTCAGGTAAAGAAACACACGTACAAACATACGTAGCCAGACAGACAAACAGACAGACTGACAGTCAAAAAAGGGAAGGAGAGACTGAAAGTATCAAGAACTGTTTTCCAGTCGTAACCCATCACTTTGCTTTATATGTAATGAATTACGCAAAGTTTTATTTAAATGCGCGTCTGGTTTCCATTTCGAAGCTACGGAAATCAGGGCAAATGCAGCGCAAACCGAACGTCATACCAGAGTGAAGTTTCATACCGGTAAAATGGACAACTTCATTACAACGTCCATCGAATTCATGAGATATTTTGTCTTTTATTGGAGAGGAAATTGAAAACACAATCTGTTTGTCAGGCGGAACCAAAAATCCCTAATTGATTTGCACAGCTTATTGTGCTTCTGCTGTTTTGGTGATAGCGCAACGATGCATTTGTCATTGCGAAAAAGACTTGATTGATACTATGCAAGCGTAGCACAACATAGATCGTAATCAACGTGACCGGCAAGGTGGAGAGTGAAATGATGCTTGTTTATGTACCTGTTGATATTGGGAATGACAAAATTTTATAATTCTAACGCAAATAATGATTAAATCTTAGTTTTCACTAATAGAACATAAATTCAATGTGTATATATATGCTCCTTTATGCACTTAGGCATTCACAACGTTAACAAATTGGTGTAATTAAAGAAATTTCCCCAGAAATACATTGAGATCGTAGATATTATTAGTTAATTATTCTTTTCGTGTTTTTTTTTATAGCTTCTCGAGCCTGCAGTGGAGAATGGATAGGACTGGCAACAACCGCCAATATAATCTTTGAAATTCGGAAGCGGAAAGCCTTGTACTATCTGTCCGCCTCAACAGGCAGGTAACGAATGAAATAAAAATTACAGAGCAGTGGTATTTATACCACTGAAGGAATGCCACTGCTCTATTATTCTTATTTCATTCATTACCTGCTTGTTGAGGGAGACAGACAGTGTCTCTGAAATATCTTTAATTTTCTACCCTTTTGGTGTTTTTATGGGCTCCTTTTTATTAGATTGATTTATGTTTTAACAGAAAAATTTATTTCATCATATATATATATATATATATATATATATATATATATATATATATATATATATATATATATATATATATATATATATATATATATATACATACATACATACAGATTCATTCAGTTTGAATTTTTAACACATTAAATTTTTTCCCTTTGCAGAGCGTCAGGCCTTTACCTAACACTTGAAAACACCCGCCCTTATTGTGTGCACAATACGTAGAGAGTTCACTCAAATACTGTCACCATTTACCTTTCGTTTATAATAAAAGTTCCTCTATGTCCAAAGAAGTTGGGAAAATATATATTTTTTTTATTTCTCTCACTGGAGATGTATTTTTATTACTCCAGTCCTATTTCGCTATTTCTTTGCCTCGTTTTTACCTAATTAAAATCAATGCTATTACGTGTTCTGATTTGTGTTGAGTGCGTTCAGAATGAAATGCGCGTGTAAGTCTTGCGCTTAGTTGGTCACTTTG